>NW_027637067.1:503942-655799 GCF_951216825.1 Electrona antarctica | reverse complement strand
TAAACATGCTCAGTATTACTCATTAAAAACTACTGTTATTTTCTGCATGATGCATTGTATTCTAATAAAGGCTTTACATTAAAGACATTACGTGCATTAAGTAGTCTTATATAACTAATAATAATATAATAATAAGTAGTCATTATAAATCCATCATGTATCTCTTTAGTAGAGGTTTTACTAGAAGTTTTAGCTTTAAGAGAAACTAAAATAATTCATCTTAAGTTAAATTATATGAAGATAGGTTGAAAAGTGATGAAGTGGTCCTTTAAGAGGAACATAATGTTACTGCGTACAAAGGACAGGAAGTCATGTGACAGGAAGTTACCATGAACAGTTGAACACAACCACATCACATGATGTGGTTGTGTTGTGTAGATAGATATAACCTGTCTGTCTGTCTGTCTGTCTGTCTGTCTGTCTGTCTGTCTGTCTGTCTGTCTGTCTGTCTGTCTGTCTGTCTGTCTGTCTGTCTGGCTGGCTGGCTGTCTGTCTGTCTGTCTGTCTGTCTGTTGGGTGACATAAATATTGATTTTAATAATAGTAATGGCCCGCTGTACAAAGGTCTAAATCATTTTCTGAAAATGCATGATTTAACCTAATGAACTGATTAGAGATCCCACTAGAGTAACTGAACATAGTGAAACTGTTATTAACCTTATAATGGTTTCGGATAAACACAAAATCCTTCACAGTGGAGTCATTCGACCATTTTTTAACTTTATGTACTAGAAAGGTCAAGAGGTCCCATATAAATTGCCATAAGTCTATCAAGAGTAGAAACCTTAGAGCAGGGGTGGGCAACTTTGACGATGGAGAGGGCCATTATATTTCCATACTCACTCCAGAGGGGCCACATTGCATGCATGTCGTAGCAAAAACAGCCGATCTACAAGTTCAAAACGCGTCGCATCGCAACGCGTTTTGAACTTGTAGATCGGCTATTTTTGCTATATTTGAATTGAAATCCTGAATAATCTTTTGCTATTTTTAATTGGGATCCTGAAAAGTAATTTTAACTAAATACAAATATATTGGACATAAAAAAGACAATAACATTATTTGTAATACTACTCAGCAAGCTACTAATTTAGAACTAAGTAAAGCGTGTAATTTTTGCATGTTTGGAATTGTAACAGCTGAAATCAATAACATATCAATATTCCGAAATGAATCTGAGGGCCACATTAAGTGAAGGTGGGGGCCGCATGTGGCCCGTGGGCCGCCAGTTGCTCATGTATGCCTTAGAGGTTATGAGAGTACCCCCCATAGGGCCGGGGACCCCCGCGGACCCCATTTATTGACAAACTCAAGAACAAAGACTGGACCACCATCACACATGGTTGTGATGGGAACGTTTTCAGAAGATTGTCCTACATGAGCTTGACAAGGTTGCTCCTTTAAAGGAGAATTCCCTGCTAGAAGGCTTTCTTACCTTTCTTACCTTTCTTTGTAGTCGTTACGTCCCCACCAAAGAGGTCCAGGTGTTTTTTTGTGCAAAAACTCCTTATTGGCTATTTCCCCTACCATAAGCCCTCAATGAATTGCATTGAATTTAATGGGAATTGAATGGGGCTATGGGGTGTTGTGCTAATTCGCTTATTTCCATCAAAATAAGTAGTAAAGTGTGCCGCTTGGGATATTATTTACATTATGAAGAGAGGATATATACAAAAAAAATATAATTTTGAGCGATGGAAATAAGCGAACAGAATTAGCACAACACCCCATAGCCCCATTAAATTTCCATTCAATTCAATGCAATTCATTTAGGGCTTATGGTAGGGGAAATAGCCAAAAAGGAGCTTTTGCACAAAATAACCCCTGGACCTCTTTGGTGGGGACGTAACAACTACAAAGGAAGGTAAGAAAGCCTTTTAGTATGGAATTCTCCTTTAAAGGAGACTAGGACTAAACAGAGAACTCAACCTTGGATAAATACAATTATTTTGGATACCATTCAGAAATATAACACTAGGTAAGAATCTAAATTGCCTGGTGATTTCAAGGAATATAACATTCTTAGAAATAATTAAGGTACAGAGAATGGTAGCCTATTAGACCAAACGCAAGGCCCTGAAACTTGGAAAGGCAGCGGGTCATGACAACATCCCGGCCAGATTTCTAGTTGATGCAGCTGAAGTTATTGCTCCCTGCATAACCTACCTAACCAATTTATCAATTGAACAAGGCCACTTTCCTAGTCTATTTAAACTGGCAAGAGTTGTACCCTTGTACAAAAAGGGAACCAAATCGGATCCCGGAAGTTATCGACCTATATCCATTTTATGTTCCGTCTCAAAGGTTGTGGAACGGATTATACATGAGCAAATTAATAATTATTTGACAACACACAACGTCTTGTTTGATTTGCAATCGGGCTTTAGAAAGTCCCACTCCACCGACACCTGTTTTCTTTATCTAACAGATTATATTAGACTAGAGGTAGATAAATGGAAATACTGTGGTATGGTGATGTTGGACCTCCAGAAGGCATTTGGCACTCTCCATCAAAAAGATGGAAGAAGTCTCCTGGGTTTAAAATAGTGGTGGGGGACTTTGACAATCCATTACTTACCTGGGGTGCATTTTGGACAACAAGCTTTCAGGAGAAAATATGGCACAAAAAGTAGTTTCAAAGGTAAGCCAAAGAACAAAATCTTTAGCTAGAATATCCAGCCTTTTAGATACAAACACCCTAAAGATCCTGGCTGGGGCTCTTGTACAATGTCACTTTGACTATGCCTGTACATCTTGGTATAATGGCATTTCTATGACCCTCAAGAAGAAACTCCAGACCTCCCAAAATAAATTGGTTAGAGTGATCCTTAAACACATCTTGTGCCCAAGACGTCTGTGGACGTCCTGGGTATTACCGCACGTGCATAGCCCAAGACGTCTGTTTGTTTGTTTTTTAACACGTGGTGCCAAAGTTTGTTTTTTTCGCCATTGAGAATGCATTTGGCGTTTAAATTAAATAACTCAGAAACTATAAAACATTTCAAAGTAAAAAGTTCCAGCATGTGTCTCCACAGTCAGCTGAATTATAAAAAATGTGAATGGATTTTCTAGGTGAAAGTGATTTTGGGCAGTTAAGCGTGGGCTCTCAATGTGTTAAGTTGCATCCTAGAACTCACCTTCTCCAGTCGAATACTGGACAACTCACCCCGGTGCTTGCCCGTTTTTCCTCCCGGAATTTTCCCCAGTGAGGGGGATAACTTTGTAATATGCTATTGGCGGTTTGTATTCTTTTTGGAAAAATATAAAAAGATACTCCTGTGGAAAGGCTATATTATTTTACTTATATTGACCCTATAAACAATTTAGTATTATTTAGTATATGTAAGGTTTTGCCCACTCAAATGGTACCTCGTCAGATAATCCCCACATAGCCACAACAACTTCTGTGAACAGACTTCACTGTAGTAGCCTTTACATAAATTATATTTGTACTTAGGCTGTCTGCTGTCGTGAAAGTTTATAGTTAGAGAAATTCAAAGTCCAGCCGTCTGCTGTCCAGCCTCTCCCACCCCTCACTGGGGAAAATTCCGGGAGGAAAACAGAAAAGGGGTGAGTTGTCTTGTTACCCTCCAGTCTGGGGTGGCTTAAAGTGGAGGAGAGAGTATCCCAATTTAAAATGTGTCTAGTTCACAGGATTAGAAATAATGTAGCACCCAAATATTGCAGTGACTACTTTTCAAAGGTTAGTGATACTCACAGGCACTACACGAGAGGGAGCCCTACTGATTTCAAACCCTGCCATTTTCACAGCAATATGGGAAAAACACATCATTCCTATTATATACTCGGCAGCAGTTCAGTGGAATGGCTTGCCTTCCAGCCTCAAGGTGATCAGTTCCTTTGAAAATTTTAAATCCACATTAAAAAGATGGTTGGCCGATAACATGTCCTAATTTTAAATTTTAAAGGACAACTTTAGTTTTTTTCAACCAAGGTTCATGTTTTAGGATGTTATTAGAGAAAGTAAAAGATGAATGTTATTTTTTTTTTCATTTGCTGCTTCTTTTGTTTTAGCGTTTTTTTACAGGGGGGCGGGGCATTCAAACATGGAGCTAAATACGTCTTTTTTTTTACAAAATATTATGGCGATTTCTTTTTTTATTATGTATTATAGTCCTACTAGACCTCAACAAATTACATCTGTCCACAAAAGATCACAGGATCTACTGAATGTGAAAGTAGAAGGGAAGCCACACTGTGGATCAAAGGCGCAATATATCAGTTTGACACATTCAGTAAATCTCGTTATCTTTTGTGGCCAAATATAATTTCTTGGGGTCTAGTAGGACTATAGTAAATAATACAAAAATAAATCGCTATAAAACTTTGTAAAAAAATACATATCAGGGTACCTAGAACATGTCAGGGTACCTACCCTAGGGGACCTCTTTGGTGGGGACGTAACAACTACAAATAACACCTGGACCTCTTTGGTGGGGACGTAACAACTACAAATAACACCTGGACCTCTTTGGTGTGGACGTAACAACTACAAATAACACCTGGACCTATTTGGTGGGGACGTAACAACTACAAATAACACCTGGACCTCTTTGGTGGGGACGTAACAACTACAAATAACACCTGGACCTCTTCGGTGGGGACGTAACAACTACAAATAACACCTGGACCTCTTTGGTGGGGACGTAACAACTACAAATAACACCTGGACCTATTTGGTGGGGACGTAACAACTACAAATAACACCTGGACCTCTTTGGTGGGTCGTAACAACTACAAATAACACCTGGACCTCTTTGGTGGGGACGTAACAACTACAAATAACACCTGGACCTCTTTGGTGGGGACGTAACAACTACAAATAACACCTGGACCTCTTTGGTGGGGACGTAACAACTACAAATAACACCTGGACCTCTTTGGTGGGGACGTAACAACTACAAATAACACCTGGACCTCTTTGGTGGGGACGTAACAACTACAAATAACACCTGGACCTCTTTGGTGGGGACGTAACAACTACAAATAACACCTGGACCTCTTTGGTGGGGACGTAACAACTACAAATAACACCTGGACCTCTTTGGTGGGGACGTAACAACTACAAAACAAGGTAAGGAAGCCTTCTGGCATGGAATTCTCCTTTAATATGCGTTTTACATAAAACATACTGTTTATGTCTGTGTGTGGGTTTATAGATCAGTTCTATTGAACTGTGTGTGGGTCTATAGATCAGTTCTATTGAACAGCCTTTAAAGCAGTGGTACTCAACCTGTGGCCCGCGGGCCGCATACGGTCTATAATGTTAAATTAATGTTATATAATGTATAAAAGTTCATTTTTCCCCCTAATATAATTCAAAAAGTGAAACTTTCATATATTCTCAATTCATTTGTTTTAATCTTGATGATTATGGCGTACAGCTCATGAAAATGAGTTAGAATATTTTACGAGACCACTAAAAAAAGGGTTATCGTTTTGTTTAAACGAGAAATGTCGACCATCTGAAAAGTATAACATTTCTAGTGCCGCTAATTGTTTGATCCAGTGTTCCGCCGCTGCATAATACGCTATTCCCGCTATTTGTTTAATGCGTTTAATTCTCTGTTTTAAAATAATTAAAAAGAAACAGCGCATTTATCCGGTGATAAAATACATCATATACATAGAAACAGTCATCATGAATCATACATTTATAAGCTAAGAACCTAACAGTGGAATATCTATATAATTTGCATCATTAGCATATAATTATATCATAATTGTGTAGGCCTCACTAGCTGAGGATGCCAGCTATCCTCACTAGCTGAGGATGCCAGCTATCCTCATTCCTCACTAGCTGAGGATGCCAGCTATCCTCACTAGCTGAGGATGCCAGCTATCCTCACTAGCTGAGGATGCCAGCTATCCTCACTAGCTGAGGATGCCAGCTATCCTCACTAGCTGAGGATGCCAGCTATCCCACCAGCTAAACATCTCCCAACAAACTCCACAGAGAAGGCGTTGTCTTTATGAAGTTTTACTGGTCAATTTGTGAAACTGTAACAACAAAATACAAACATTCCAAATTACTGTTACAATACAGAAAGCATGTGTCAAACAAACAGAGCTAATCTACAGAGTACAAATCACTTATCACTTAAGCTGATTGTAAAATACATCTGTACAAATGCAAACATGAAACATAAAATAACCTGCCATCATAAAATCAACAATCAAATTACTCAGACATTGCTTTTAGCCCAAGAGAAGACACAAACAGCAGTACACTGAAGCTGAAGACATTTGACTGACTGACTGACTGACTGACTGACTGACTGAGCACAGCTGAAATATATGTTGTATCTAATAGGCTCTATGCAGCCGACACTTCCGCGTTCAGCTTGGGCCGCCGGAACGCTTCCGGTTGGCAGAAACTCATTCGCAACACAAATAATACAAACTATGAAAAACTATGCCATCACATTATCAAATGAAATAGTGTTGTATAAAGTACTGAACTTTATTGCTACAAAATCACGACCGTACGTTCACAGTGAATGAGTTTCTGCCGACCGGAAGCGTTCCGGTGGCCCAAGCTGAACGCGGAAGTGTCGGCTGCATAAAGCCTATTGCAAGCACAAGGCAAACATGAAAATAAGAAACCCTGGGGTACCACAGGGTGGTGCTGTTTCACAGAATAATTAAACATGACCACTACACTGTGGCGGCAGAACAATAATTATAATATAATAAAAAGCATATCATTACAATATCATTATTAGACATTAGCATCTTGCTAACGTTATAGTTTAATACTTTGTTCTCACTCACTCGTCCCAGGGGTCGTAGCGATGACATCCCCTGGCCTAGGGGGTCTTAGCGATGTCGTCCCATGGCCTAGGGGGCCGTAGCGATGTCGTCCCATGGCCTCTAGGGGGTAGGGATGTCATTGAGGATGCTTTGGCAGTCTGGGTCTTCAGCTGTGAGTGAAAATAGGGCCCCAACTCGTCCCCTGTAGGTGAAAATAGGGCCCCAACTCTTCCCTGTAGGTGAAAATAGGGCCCCAACTCGTCCCCTGTAGGTGAAAATAGGGCCCCAACTCGTCCCCTGTCGGTGAAAATAGGGCCCCAACTCGTCCCCTGTCGGTGAAAATAGGGCCCCAACTCGTCCCCTGTCGGTGAAAATAGGGCCCCAACTCGTCCCCTGTCGGTGAAAATAGGGCCCCAACTCGTCCCCTGTCGGTGAAAATAGGGCCCCAACTCTTCCCTGTAGGTGAAAATAGGGCCCCAACTCTTCCCTGTAGGTGAAAATAGGGCCCCAACTCGTCCCCTGTAGGTGAAAATAGGGCCCCAACTCTTCCCTGTAGGTGAAAATAGGGCCCCAACTCTTCCCTGTAGGTGAAAATAGGGCCCCAACTCCTCCCTGTAGGTGAAAATAGGGCCCCAACTCTTCCCTGTAGGTGAAAATAGGGCCCCAACTCTTCCCTATAGAGCATACCTTTATTCTGAAGAGGTCGGCCACCGGAAGTCTTATCCTTGTTCACTAGCCACTGGTTGCATGGAGGAAAGTTTACTGCGGTTTGTGAGTGAAAACGAAAGTATTTCATAGTTAAAGTCTCTCCACCATATTAGACTTATATTATAACTAAAACAGCAGCAGGAGGAAGACAAGATGACGGCACATTGTTCCTGCCAAGCAGAGAAATGCTTTCTGTTATTGTTTATTTGGATGGGCTGTTTATACACAGCGCGGACAGACAACACGCCAGGTATGTTATTGAACGTATCTACTTATCTGTGTTATTGAACGTATCTGTGTTATTGACACATCTGTAACAACAGCACAGACTGTGAGCTCAAAGCCAGGTAACTGGTATTACCAGGTAACTGGTAGTAATAGTAGGTAAAGTGATGTTCTATTTACTTAGCTCTGGCCAACGAAAACAAACAAATGAACGGAGCTGAACGTGAATCCCCCCCCACCGCCCACCCCTTTTTTCCCCTCACTGTATATGTTTCTTTTCCCTTTTACCTCCTTTATGATGAATTCCTGTTCTGTCCTTTGTCTATATAGAAGTGTCTATTTGTACGTCTCTAAATGTTTTTGATGAATTGAACATTGTGGACCCTATTGGAAACAAGTGTAATGCCAGAGCTACTATTATAGAGCGTCGCAGTCCCGCCTCCTACCAGGGACCAGGAAATGATTCTCCGTTCATTTTCCTAAAGTATTTATTTAAAGACGTTTACGCCGCGGACAAAGCCAGCTCGAGTCGTGACAAATCATGACAACAAACACAATTTTTGGGTCCGAAAAAATAATTAGAAAGAAGAAAAAAACGGCAGGTTACAACACTTTCTTTGTTGTGTGGTATCTGTGTGGCAGCGGTGGCCGAACGGATTGCGGAGCGGTCTTGATACCGGAAGGTCGCCAGTTCGAATCAGCGGTCCGACACGTTAAAATTACCACCGCTGAAGTGCCCTTGAACAAGGCATTGAACCACTACGATGAAATGTGTTCTATGAGCAGGGCCTGGCTGGAAACAAGTTCTTGAGCTTAGCCCAGATACCCTGGGTAAATATAGTAATCATTTCATTTGGTGGAACCTCAATTCACATTAATATAGCCTAAATAACCATGTTTTAAACTAAAGTGGATCTTTGTCTCTCATGGCCTGAGAGAGTGACATGACATGTTTAGACAGGAATCACAGGATGCATGGGCAGCTGCATTGATTGATTGATTGATTGAACAATTTATTAACAGTTTGCAGAATTACAGTACATTTCAAGCACAAACTCAATACAAAGGCTGTTAACTGTGAGTGGACGACCCAATTAAGCATTACACTTGTTTCCAATAGGGTCCACCATGTTCAAATCATCAAAAACATTTAGAGACGTACAAATAGACACTTCTATATAGACAAAGGACAGAACAGGAATTCATCATAAAGGAGGTAAAAAGGGAAAAGAAACATATACAGTTATTACAGTGAGGGAAAAAAAAGGGGTGGGCGGTGGGGGGGATTCACGTTCAGCTCCGTTCCTTTGTTTGTTTGCCTTGGAGGAGCTGCGTTGGGTCCCCAAGTCGGCTCCGTGGCCGTACCTTGAGTTGGCTGTGTGGCCGTGACCGTCTCTTGTGTTGTCCTTGCGTTGGGTCCCCAAGTCGGCTCCGTGGCCATACATGCAGGGGGGACCCTGTATGCTAATAGATCAGCTTGCTGATAGCAGGCCAGAACACCTATTGTGCCTCCTAGCTCTGTCCTTCCTGGTGACCATTACCTTATTTGGGCACAGATATGTTTGACCATTTGGTACAGGGGGGTGGGAACTGAGACCACCTTTGCATTTTCTCTTTGATGTCTCTGTCTTTGAGTTGTATAAAGTCTACTGAAAATGTTTGTAACAGTGTGTCAGTGTTCTGACGAGAGGCGAGAGGCTGACGGATGCATTGCATGGGGCTCTCCGGCCCCATGGGGCTCATGGGCCCATGGGGCTCTCCGGCCATGGGGCTCTCCGGCCCCATGGGGCTCATGGGCCCATGGGGCTCTCCGGCCCATGGGGCTCTCCGGCCCCATGGCCGGAGAGTATGCTGTATGCTTTGTAAAATGGTCTGAAATAAGGTCAAGTTTATGATTTGAACATTTCACATGAACTATACGTTGGAAGGGGTAGAGCAAAGTTTTAGGTCACTGCAGACTGCAGATTCAAGTCATGTATACTTTCCAAATCATACCTTTACTAACATTTAGATTATTTTTTGTCAATTTCATACTGCTAAATGGTCAATGTAATTAAGTACCCCAACACTGATACACCGTGATATTTTTAAACCATTAAGATCAACTAAATCATATTATAATGCAAGTAGATGTAATGACTAATATTTATTCATAATACAAATAATGCATACTATATAGCACTTTTACACTCTCAAACAGCTCATATAGGCCTACATGTCAATACAGGTCAGGTATATTTGATATTAATTATATAATATTACAATTACAATATTACAACTAGAAATATTGTTCCTGAAGAAACAATGTGGGGTCGCTGGAAGCCAAAAGATGTTGTTTAATTTAATGTAATTGATTAACGTAATTTAGACCTGAAATTGGGGGGGGGTTGACCGGTAATTACCCAATTTTTCCCACCTCCCGGGTGTCCCTTATTTGAAAGTCTAATAGTTGGCAACCCTTATTAGTGTTATTTCTTCATTCAGAGCATGCCAACACATTACACAGCATAAGAGAGGTGATGGAGTAATCTGTGTAAATGTATGCCAGCTATAATTTCAATAAACATGGTTATGACATGGCGTTGTAGACACTACGTGTAAGTGTAGGTTCTGCCGTAGTAGAAAGGGCTGCGACGGAGAGCAGGTTTATGTATCGAGCACTGATCCATTTCCGGTTGCCGTAGCCGACTGCCGTATCCGTCGTTGCTTAACGTCGCTAATACAGGCGGTTACGGTTACGGGAAGGGGAGGGGCTGCAAAACTTTAATAACAATAATAAATAAGTTCAAAATGTATTGACGTCAACATTAGATACAGGCAGACTAAAGCAGGGATCACATTACAGGCAGACTAAAGCAGGGATCACATTAGATACAGGCAGACTAAAGCAGGGATCACATTACAGGCAGACTAAAGCAGGGATCACATTAGATACAGGCAGACTAAAGCAGGGATCACATTAGATACAGGCAGACTAAAGCAGGGATCACATTACAGGCAGACTAAAGCAGGGATCACATTAGATACAGGCAGACTAAAGCAGGGATCACATTAGATACAGGCAGACTAAAGCAGGGATCACATTAGATACAGGCAGACTAAAGCAGGGATCACATTGGCACATGGAGGGTGGTCACTGGTGGGCAAGTGTGAGAGAGAGGTTTTTCTTTTAAAATTAAATATTCAAAAAAGGTTTACTAAGTTAAATTAAGTCCCTTCACATGTATAAAATACATCCTGCACATAATGTATGAATTAAGGGACTGTACATACATATAATGTACATGTATATAATGTATGAATTAAGGGACTGTACATACATATAATGTACATGTATATAATGTATAAATTACATCCTGCACATAATTGTACATCCATTCAAACTCCTAACACTGACTGGGGAGAGTCTGGGAGATATGTGGGTTATTGCAGGGGTTGCGACCGAAATTATTTTGAGGGGTCCCCAAATTATTAAAAAAATAAAATAAATTCTTATCATCTGTCTTTAAGCAGAACCGCGGTTGATCGGTTCCGATGCGCCCAAAGTGGCCAGAGTGGGAGACGTGGTGATCCTTCCTTGTCGCATCGAGCCGCCCGCAGACGTGAGCAGCAAGACGGTGGAGTGGCAGAGACCTGACCTGGAGCCGCCCACCGTCTACCTCCGCCAAGACGGACGGGAGAAAACCACATACCAGAACCACCGCTACAAACACAGGACGCACCTGTTTACCAGCGAGGAGCTGCGTCAGGGGAACATCGCACTGAAGCTGTTCAAGGTGGAGCTGAAAGACCAGGGAGAGTACAAGTGTTGGCTGTCCGACCCGGACCTCAGCACTTTGGTCCGGCTCAGAGTTGGTAAGATTTAATGACCCGGACCTCAGCACTTTGGTCCAGCTCAGAGTTGGTAAGATTTAATGACCCGGACCTCAGCACTTTGGTCCGGTTCAGAGTAAGGCTGAACGATTAATCGTTTTCAAACCGAAATTGCGATTTGAAACCACGCAATTAGCAAATGGCAAAGGCTGTGTTTTTTTATTTTCTTTTAATCATAATATTCAACCCCGGAGCGCATCTGATCCAGTATTTACAACACGGCTGTACTGTGCTCTCTATTCTAACTAATCAGAAGTGTCCCTGCAGTGCATGTGACTGCAGTGCATGTGTTTGATTGATTGATTGAAATATTTATTAACAGTTTGTAGAATTACAGTACATTTCAAGCACAAACTCAATACAAAGACTGTTAACTGTGAGTGGACGACCCAATTAAGACATGTGAAACCGCTCTCAAAGGGCACCTACGGACGGCTGCAATTCGAAACTGGCCTCCGTAAAATCTGAATATAAGGTTTCCTTCAATTTAATGTCAAATTTGTTTTTTCTATTTCCTGAAAAATGAAGATTTTGGAGTTAGGAGGTTTCCTCCCGACAGCAGAGATATCATGCTTGTTGTGGTCCTTTCACTTTCTCATATGTAGGCTATAGATATGCTACTTTATCATCCTGAAGCTCTATTCATTCAGCGAAAATGTGTCTCTTCAACAAACGGCAACGCTTTTTAGTTTAATGTGTGTGTTCGTGCGTGCGTGCGTGCGTGCGTGCGTGCGTGCGTGCGTGCGTGTGCATCTGTTGATTACACATGAACTCTGCATTATGAACTCGAGCCGTGACACATGAACTGTTTCTTTTAATGCTGTTTTTAGTGCTGCTGCTTTCTATGGGCACGTGCAATATCAGTGGGTTGTGCAAATGCTTTTTTGCACTATAGGTTTTTTATTTATATTTAGTGTATTTTACTTATTTTTTGGCTGGGTAATCACATTTCGTTCTCTACTTGTATGGAATGACAATAAAAACAACTCCTTTAGTCCAGTCTGGCAGTGTGCCGCGGGTTCGACTCCCGATCCCGACGGCCTTTACTGCATGTCACTCCCCCATCTCTCTCCCCATTTCCTGTCAGCTGAGAAATCCCCCACTCCCCCTCCCCCTGAATGATCAGTGTTTTGTGTCTTTCAGAGGATCACACAGAGGGACTAACTGGAGGAGCGATTACAGGCATTGTTGTTGTTGTTCTACTCATCGTGGTCGTGGTCATCTTGCTGGGGTTATGGTTAGGGTTCGGCCTAACCCCAGCAGCATTACTGTTGTTGTTCTACTCATCGTGGTCGTGGTCATCTTGCTGGGGTTATGGTTAGGGTTCGGCCTAACCCCAGCAGCATTACTGTTGTTGTTCTACTCATCGTGGTCGTGGTCATCTTGCTGGGGTTATGGTTAGGGTTCGGCCTAACCCCAGCAGCATTACTGTTGTTGTTCTACTCATCGTGGTCGTGGTCATCTTGCTGGGGTTATGGTTAGGGTTCGGCCTAACCCCAGCAGCATTACTGAGGAGACGTTTCAGAAAGAAGAAAACTGGTCAGTCTTGAATTAACTGCTCATTAAAGGCATGTAACGATATATCCTAACATAACGATTACAATCGATTCAAACTGGTGACATTTTAAATCATAATTGGAATCGCAATGTAAACAGCAGAGTGCGCGTAAAATAAATGAAGAAAATTCAGGATCTTGTAAGACAATTCATTAAAACAAATACTGGATTTCGTTATTTGTCTGGAAAACCTTTTTGCGTTTAAAAAAATGTGAAAAGTGGTGAATTGAATGGTATATTGTGAGTTGAGTGAATCATTACATGCCTATCCATCTATGATCTAAAGATAATAATGTGAAGATCTAATAATGATTGACCAATCACTGTCTCACATCTCTGCTTTGACAGGACAAGACACCCCCTCCACAGGTATGTGTGTGTGTGTGTGTGTGTGTGTGTGTGTGTGTGTGTGTGTGTGTGTGTGTGTGTGTGTGTGTGTGTGTGTGTGTGTGTGTGTGTGTGTGTGTGTGTGTGTGTGTGTGTGTGTGTGTGTGTGTGTGTGTGTGTGTGTGTGTGTGTGTGTGTGTGTGTGTGTGTGTGTGTGTGTGTGTGTACACAGTAGCTGGGAGGGAATCTGTTAAGTTGGTGACGGCATTAGGTGAGCAGTTCATGTTGGAGAGTCTCAGTAGTCTACGGCTGTAGACAGAGTTCATGCTGGAGAGTCTCAGTAGTCTACGGCTGTAGACAGAGTTCATGTTGGAGAGTCTCAGTAGTCTACGGCTGTAGACAGAGTTCATGTTGGAGAGTCTCAGTAGGCTACGGCTGTAGACAGAGTTCATGTTGGAGAGTCTCAGTAGTCTACGGCTGTAGACAGAGTTCATGTTGGAGAGTCTCAGTAGTCTACGGCTGTAGACAGAGTTCATGTTGGAGAGTCTCAGTAGTCTACGGCTGTAGACAGAGTTCATGCTGGAGAGTCTCAGTAGGCTACGGCTGTAGACAGAGTTCATGTTGGAGAGTCTCAGTAGTCTACGGCTGTAGACAGAGTTCATGTTGGAGAGTCTCAGTAGGCTACGGCTGTAGACAGAGTTCATGTTGGAGAGTCTCAGTAGTCTACGGCTGTAGACAGAGTTCATGTTGGAGAGTCTCAGTAGTCTACGGCTGTAGACAGAGTTCATGTTGGAGAGTCTCAGTAGGCTACGGCTGTAGACAGAGTTCATGTTGGAGAGTCTCAGTAGGCTACAGCTGTAGACAGAGTTCATTAGGTGAGCAGTTCATGCTGGAGAGTCTCAGTAGGCTACGGCTGTAGACAGAGTTCATGTTGGAGAGTCTCAGTAGGCTACGGCTGTAGACAGAGTTCATTAGGTGAGCAGTTCATGCTGGAGAGTCTCAGTAGTCTACGGCTGTAGACAGAGTTCATGCTGGAGAGTCTCAGTAGTCTACGGCTGTAGACAGAGTTCATGTTGGAGAGTCTCAGTAGGCTACAGCTGTAGACAGAGTTCATTAGGTGAGCAGTTCATGTTGGAGAGTCTCAGTAGGCTACGGCTGTAGACAGAGTTCATTAGGTGAGCAGTTCATGTTGGAGAGTCTCAGTAGGCTACGGCTGTAGACAGAGTTCATGTGCAATCTCTCTTCATATTGTTTCAGGTGAAGAAAATGTAAAGATTTTCATCCCAGGTGACCAAGACACAACTCATCTACGAGGTAAGAATAAAATACTAGATATATCAGTATGTGGTTGAAACCCCAAATAATTGATAGAAGAGAATTTTCAATGGATTCTGCTAGCTAAATAACATACAAACAATTTAGGAAATAATTACTTCTGGAAAGGGCATATGTCTAAATGACGGAGTGGTTGCGCAAAGACCCGCCCGACAGCAATGTTTAATGCAATTTATTTGTGTGAGTGTTTTTTGTTTAATTACTCATGACAAAGTTGTAAAAGTCAACAGTATATCCATAAAATAAGCAAGCAGCACGCACAGACCATACACTAGTTCTTTCTTTCAATAATGTTATTATAATTATTATTTATTATATTTTCACAATCTGATATGGCGGCTACTTTGTAAGGTTTTGATAATTCACGCGACAGATGTAGATGCATATGACGGTATAGAGACAGATGTAGATGCATATGACGGTATAGACAGATGTAGATGCATATGACGGTATAGAGTTAGATAGATAGAGATAGATAGATATAGAGAGATGTAGATGCATATGACGGTATAGAGTTAGATAGATAGAGATAGATAGATATAGAGAGATGTAGATGCATATGACGGTATAGAGTTAGATAGATAGAGATAGATAGATATAGAGAGATGTAGATGCATATGACGGTATAGAGTTAGATGCATATGACGGTATAGAGTTAGATGCATATGACGGTATAGAGTTAGATGCATATGACGGTATAGAGTTAGATAGATAGAGATAGATAGATATAGAGAGATGTAGATGCATATGACGGTATAGAGTTAGATAGATAGAGATAGATAGATATAGAGAGATGTAGATGCATATGACGGTATAGAGTTAGATGCATATGACGGTATAGAGTTAGATGCATATGACGGTATAGAGTTAGATGCATATGACGGTATAGAGTTAGATAGATAGAGATAGATAGATATAGAGAGATGTAGATGCATATGACGGTATAGAGTTAGATGCATATGACGCTATAGAGTTAGATGCATATGACGGTATAGACAGATGTAGATGCATATGACGCTATAGAGTTAGATGCATATGACGCTATAGAGTTAGATGCATATGACGGTATAGAGTTAGATGCATATGACGCTATAGAGTTAGATGCATATGACGCTATAGAGTTAGATGCATATGACGCTATAGAGTTAGATGCATATGACGCTATAGAGTTAGATGCATATGACGGTATAGAGTTAGATGCATATGACGCTATAGAGTTAGATGCATATGACGGTATAGAGTTAGATGCATATGACGCTATAGAGTTAGATGCATATGACGCTATAGAGTTAGATGCATATGACGCTATAGAGTTAGATGCATATGACGCTATAGAGTTAGATGCATATGACGGTATAGAGTTAGATGCATATGACGCTATAGAGTTAGATGCATATGACGGTATAGAGTTAGATGCATATGACGCTATAGAGTTAGATGCATATGACGCTATAGAGTTAGATGCATATGACGCTATAGAGTTAGATGCATATGACGCTATAGAGTTAGATGCATATGACGGTATAGAGTTAGATGCATATGACGGTATAGACAGATGTAGATGCATATGACGCTATAGAGTTAGATGCATATGACGCTATAGAGTTAGATGCATATGACGGTATAGAGTTAGATGCATATGACGGTATAGAGTTAGATAGATAGAGTTAGATAGATATAGAGAGATGTAGATGCATATGACGGTATAGAGTTAGATGCATATGACGGTATAGAGTTTAAATCTAGTGTATTTAAGAATAGAGATGCTCCGGTCAGATTTTTTGGGGCCGATCACCGATCACTGGAAGCAGTTTCTGCCGATACCGATCACAGCGTGGTGAAATCAAACCCCTTGATACCGATCACAGCGTGGTGAAATCAAACCCCTTGATACCGATCACAGCGTGGTGAAATCAAACCCCTTGATACCGATCACAGCGTGGTGAAATCAAACCCCTTGATACCGATCACAGCGTGGTGAAATCAAACCCCTTGATACCGATCACAGCGTGGTGAAATCAAACCCCTTGATACCGATCACAGCGTGGTGAAATCAAACCCCTTGATACCGATCACAGCGTGGTGAAATCAAACCCCTTGATACCGATCACAGCGTGGTGAAATCAAACCCCTTGATACCGATCACAGCATGGTGAAATCAAACCCCTTGATACCGATCACAGCGTGGTGAAATCAAACCCCTTGATACCGATCACAGCGTGGTGAAATCAAACCCCTTGATACCGATCACAGCATGGTGAAATCAAACCCCTTGATACCGATCACAGCGTGGTGAAATCAAACCCCTTCATACCGATCACAGCATGGTGAAATCAAACCCCTTCATACCGATCACAGCATGGTGAAATCAAACCCCTGGTCCTTTTCTGATACAGTAAACCAGGGATACTCAAATAGCTGAACATGTGGGCCACATTAAAGGGGCCAGGGGCCACATTAAAGGGGCCAGGGGCCACATTGAAGGGGCCAGGGGCCACTTTAAAGGGGCCAGGGGCCACATTGAAGGGGCCAGGGGCCACATTTGTGGCCCCTGGCCCCTTCAATGGGCCAGGGGCCCATTCAATGGGCCAGGGGCCACATTAAAGGGGCCAGGGGCCACATTAAAGGGGCCAGGGGCCACATTGAAGGGGCCAGGGGCCACATTAAAGGGGCCAGGGGCCACATTAAAGGGGCCACATTAAAGGGGACAGGGGCCACATTAAAGGGGCCGGTTGATAAAATGACAACATTAATGTTACTTTTTTATTTTCCTTATTTCCACATGACGTATGAAAAGACAAGTGCAATGTGCATTCTTTTATGGCTTGCTCATTTTCTCTCTTTGAATAATTCTGTGCAATTAGCACATTCAACACAAACAACTGTTTCCATAAAACAAACTAACATAGGCTACTTCTCTATAAGCAGAATCATGAATAGGCCTATTTAATTTATGCAAAAGGAGAAGAGAGAGAGCGAGGGCATGTGTTTGTGGCTCAAACTTTGTCTAATATTGTTTTAGAGCAGTGGTTCTCAAACATTTTCATGCCAAGAGCAAAGGACCCCCAATATTTTTTCAAACTACAAAAAACATCCCAACATCGCTTATAAACAGATTTGGCAACACTGGCCAGAAACGACCAGTGTTGCTTCTTTTTGGCTTATTTTGTATAGACCTGGTTGCTTGTTTCTGCCATAGAGTTATACTGGCAACACTTCTGGCTTCTAGCTGGATATGAACTGCTCCTCGTCGTGTCTCTGTGTCAGTCCAGCTCTGTGACTGGAGATGGGACTGTGAGTCTGTCAGTCCAGCTCTGTGACTGGAGATGGGACTGTGAGTCTGGGTCAGTCCAGCTCTGTGACTGGAGATGGGACTGTGAGTCTGGGTCAGTCCAGCTCTGTGACTGGAGATGGGACTGTGAGTCTGGGTCAGTCCAGCTCTGTGACTGGAGATGGGACTGTGAGTCTGTGTCAGTCCAGCTCTGTGACTGGAGATGGGACTGTGGAGTCTGTCAGTCCAGCTCTGTGACTGGAGATGGGACTGTGAGTCTGGGTCAGTCCAGCTCTGTGACTGGAGATGGGACTGTGAGTCTGGGTCAGTCCAGCTCTGTGACTGGAGATGGGACTGTGAGTCTGTGTCAGTCCAGCTCTGTGACTGGAGATGGGACTGTGGAGTCTGTCAGTCCAGCTCTGTGACTGGAGATGGGACTGTGGAGTCTGTCAGTCCAGCTCTGTGACTGGAGATGGGACTGTGAGTCTGTCAGTCCAGCTCTGTGACTGGAGATGGGACTGTGAGTCTGTCAGTCCAGCTCTGTGACTGGAGATGGGACTGTGAGTCTGTCAGTCCAGCTCTGTGACTGGAGATGGGACTGTGAGTCTGTCAGTCCAGCTCTGTGACTGGAGATGGGACTGTGAGTCTGTGTCAGTCCAGCTCTGTGACTGGAGATGGGACTGTGAGTCTGTCAGTCCAGCTCTGTGACTGGAGATGGGACTGTGAGTCTGTGTCAGTCCAGCTCTGTGACTGGAGATGGGACTGTGAGTCTGTCAGTCCAGCTCTGTGACTGGAGATGGGACTGTGAGTCTGTGTCAGTCCAGCTCTGTGACTGGAGATGGGACTGTGAGTCTGTCAGTCCAGCTCTGTGACTGGAGATGGGACTGTGAGTCTGTCAGTCCAGCTCTGTGACTGGAGATGGGACTGTGAGTCTGTCAGTCCAGCTCTGTGACTGGAGATGGGACTGTGAGTCTGTCAGTCCAGCTCTGTGACTGGAGATGGGACTGTGAGTCTGTGTCAGTCCAGCTCTGTGACTGGAGATGGGACTGTGAGTCTGTCAGTCCAGCTCTGTGACTGGAGATGGGACTGTGAGTCTGTCAGTCCAGCTCAGTGACTGGAGATGGGACTGTGAGTCTGTCAGTCCAGCTCTGTGACTGGAGATGGGACTGTGAGTCTGTCAGTCCAGCTCTGTGACTGGAGATGGGACTGTGAGTCTGTCAGTCCAGCTCTGTGACTGGAGATGGGACTGTGAGTCTGTCAGTCCAGCTCTGTGACTGGAGATGGGACTGTGAGTCTGTCAGTCCAGCTCTGTGACTGGAGATGGGACTGTGAGTCTGTCAGTCCAGCTCTGTGACTGGAGATGGGACTGTGAGTCTGTCAGTCCAGCTCTGTGACTGGAGATGGGACTGTGAGTCTGTCAGTCCAGCTCTGTGACTGGAGATGGGACTGTGAGTCTGTGTCAGTCCAGCTCTGTGACTGGAGATGGGACTGTGAGTCTGTGTCAGTCCAGCTCTGTGACTGGAGATGGGACTGTGAGTCTGTCAGTCCAGCTCTGTGACTGGAGATGGGACTGTGAGTCTGTGTCAGTCCAGCTCTGTGACTGGAGATGGGACTGTGAGTCTGTGTCAGTCCAGCTCTGTGACTGGAGATGGGACTGTGAGTCTGTGTCAGTCCAGCTCTGTGACTGGAGATGGGACTGTGAGTCTGTGTCAGTCCAGCTCTGTGACTGGAGATGGGACTGTGAGTCTGTGTCAGTCCAGCTCTGTGACTGGAGATGGGACTGTGAGTCTGGGTCAGTCCAGCTCTGTGACTGGAGATGGGACTGTGAGTCTGTCAGTCCAGCTCTGTGACTGGAGATGGGACTGTGAGTCTGTGTCAGTCCAGCTCTGTGACTGGAGATGGGACTGTGAGTCTGTCAGTCCAGCTCTGTGACTGGAGATGGGACTGTGAGTCTGTCAGTCCAGCTCTGTGACTGGAGATGGGACTGTGAGTCTGTCAGTCCAGCTCTGTGACTGGAGATGGGACTGTGAGTCTGTGTCAGTCCAGCTCTGTGACTGGAGATGGGACTGTGAGTCTGTCAGTCCAGCTCTGTGACTGGAGATGGGACTGTGAGTCTGTGTCAGTCCAGCTCTGTGACTGGAGATGGGACTGTGAGTCTGTGTCAGTCCAGCTCTGTGACTGGAGATGGGACTGTGGAGTCTGTGTCAGTCCAGCTCTGTGACTGGAGATGGGACTGTGAGTCTGTGTCAGTCCAGCTCTGTGACTGGAGATGGGACTGTGAGTCTGTGTCAGTCCAGCTCTGTGACTGGAGATGGGACTGTGAGTCTGTGTCAGTCCAGCTCTGTGACTGGAGATGGGACTGTGAGTCTGTGTCAGTCCAGCTCTGTGACTGGAGATGGGACTGTGAGTCTGGGTCAGTCCAGCTCTGTGACTGGAGATGGGACTGTGAGTCTGTCAGTCCAGCTCTGTGACTGGAGATGGGACTGTGAGTCTGTGTCAGTCCAGCTCTGTGACTGGAGATGGGACTGTGAGTCTGTCAGTCCAGCTCTGTGACTGGAGATGGGACTGTGAGTCTGTCAGTCCAGCTCTGTGACTGGAGATGGGACTGTGAGTCTGTGTCAGTCCAGCTCTGTGACTGGAGATGGGACTGTGAGTCTGTCAGTCCAGCTCTGTGACTGGAGATGGGACTGTGAGTCTGTGTCAGTCCAGCTCTGTGACTGGAGATGGGACTGTGAGTCTGTCAGTCCAGCTCTGTGACTGGAGATGGGACTGTGAGTCTGTCAGTCCCAGCTCTGTGACTGGAGATGGGACTGTGAGTCTGTGTCAGTCCAGAACTGTGACTGGAGATGGGACTGTGAGTCTGTCAGTCCAGCTCTGTGACTGGAGATGGGACTGTGAGTCTGTGTCAGTCCAGCTCTGTGACTGGAGATGGGACTGTGAGTCTGTGTCAGTCCAGCTCTGTGACTGGAGATGGGACTGTGAGTCTGTGTCAGTCCAGCTCTGTGACTGGAGATGGGACTGTGAGTCTGTCAGTCCAGCTCTGTGACTGGAGATGGGACTGTGAGTCTGTGTCAGTCCAGCTCTGTGACTGGAGATGGGACTGTGAGTCTGTCAGTCCAGCTCTGTGACTGGAGATGGGACTGTGAGTCTGTCAGTCCAGCTCTGTGACTGGAGATGGGACTGTGAGTCTGTGTCAGTCCAGCTCTGTGACTGGAGATGGGACTGTGAGTCTGTGTCAGTCCAGCTCTGTGACTGGAGATGGGACTGTGAGTCTGTCAGTCCAGCTCTGTGACTGGAGATGGGACTGTGAGTCTGTGTCAGTCCAGCTCTGTGACTGGAGATGGGACTGTGAGTCTGTGTCAGTCCAGCTCTGTGACTGGAGATGGGACTGTGAGTCTGTGTCAGTCCAGCTCTGTGACTGGAGATGGGACTGTGAGTCTGTGTCAGTCCAGCTCTGTGACTGGAGATGGGACTGTGAGTCTGTGTCAGTCCAGCTCTGTGACTGGAGATGGGACTGTGAGTCTGGGTCAGTCCAGCTCTGTGACTGGAGATGGGACTGTGAGTCTGTCAGTCCAGCTCTGTGACTGGAGATGGGACTGTGAGTCTGTGTCAGTCCAGCTCTGTGACTGGAGATGGGACTGTGAGTCTGTCAGTCCAGCTCTGTGACTGGAGATGGGACTGTGAGTCTGTCAGTCCAGCTCTGTGACTGGAGATGGGACTGTGAGTCTGTCAGTCCAGCTCTGTGACTGGAGATGGGACTGTGAGTCTGTGTCAGTCCAGCTCTGTGACTGGAGATGGGACTGTGAGTCTGTCAGTCCAGCTCTGTGACTGGAGATGGGACTGTGAGTCTGTGTCAGTCCAGCTCTGTGACTGGAGATGGGACTGTGAGTCTGTGTCAGTCCAGCTCTGTGACTGGAGATGGGACTGTGGAGTCTGTGTCAGTCCAGCTCTGTGACTGGAGATGGGACTGTGAGTCTGTGTCAGTCCAGCTCTGTGACTGGAGATGGGACTGTGAGTCTGTGTCAGTCCAGCTCTGTGACTGGAGATGGGACTGTGAGTCTGTGTCAGTCCAGCTCTGTGACTGGAGATGGGACTGTGAGTCTGTGTCAGTCCAGCTCTGTGACTGGAGATGGGACTGTGAGTCTGGGTCAGTCCAGCTCTGTGACTGGAGATGGGACTGTGAGTCTGTCAGTCCAGCTCTGTGACTGGAGATGGGACTGTGAGTCTGTGTCAGTCCAGCTCTGTGACTGGAGATGGGACTGTGAGTCTGTCAGTCCAGCTCTGTGACTGGAGATGGGACTGTGAGTCTGTCAGTCCAGCTCTGTGACTGGAGATGGGACTGTGAGTCTGTGTCAGTCCAGCTCTGTGACTGGAGATGGGACTGTGAGTCTGTCAGTCCAGCTCTGTGACTGGAGATGGGACTGTGAGTCTGTGTCAGTCCAGCTCTGTGACTGGAGATGGGACTGTGAGTCTGTCAGTCCAGCTCTGTGACTGGAGATGGGACTGTGAGTCTGTCAGTCCCAGCTCTGTGACTGGAGATGGGACTGTGAGTCTGTGTCAGTCCAGAACTGTGACTGGAGATGGGACTGTGAGTCTGTCAGTCCAGCTCTGTGACTGGAGATGGGACTGTGAGTCTGTGTCAGTCCAGCTCTGTGACTGGAGATGGGACTGTGAGTCTGTGTCAGTCCAGCTCTGTGACTGGAGATGGGACTGTGAGTCTGTGTCAGTCCAGCTCTGTGACTGGAGATGGGACTGTGAGTCTGTGTCAGTCCAGCTCTGTGACTGGAGATGGGACTGTGAGTCTGTGTCAGTCCAGCTCTGTGACTGGAGATGGGACTGTGGAGTCTGTGTCAGTCCAGCTCTGTGACTGGAGATGGGACTGTGAGTCTGTGTCAGTCCAGCTCTGTGACTGGAGATGGGACTGTGGAGTCTGTCAGTCCCAGCTCTGTGGCTGGAGATGGGACTGTGAGTCTGTCAGTCCAGCTCTGTGACTGGAGATGGGACTGTGAGTCTGTCAGTCCCAGCTCTGTGACTGGAGATGGGACTGTGAGTCTGT
The DNA here is from genome assembly GCF_951216825.1 of Electrona antarctica. Lineage (NCBI taxonomy): Eukaryota > Metazoa > Chordata > Actinopteri > Myctophiformes > Myctophidae > Electrona > Electrona antarctica. The sequence goes on along the minus strand of NW_027637067.1, from coordinate 632,673 downwards.
GTCAGTCCAGAACTGTGACTGGAGATGGGACTGTGAGTCTGTCAGTCCAGCTCTGTGACTGGAGATGTGACTGTGAGTCTGTCAGTCCAGCTCTGTGACTGGAGATGGGACTGTGAGTCTGTGTCAGTCCAGAACTGTGACTGGAGATGGGACTGTGAGTCTGTGTCAGTCCAGCTCTGTGACTGGAGATGGGACTGTGAGTCTGTGTCAGTCCAGCTCTGTGACTGGAGATGGGACTGTGAGTCTGTGTCAGTCCAGCTCTGTGACTGGAGATGGGACTGTGAGTCTGTGTCAGTCCAGCTCTGTGACTGGAGATGGGACTGTGAGTCTGTGTCAGTCCAGCTCTGTGACTGGAGATGGGACTGTGAGTCTGTGTCAGTCCAGCTCTGTGACTGGAGATGGGACTGTGAGTCTGTGTCAGTCCAGAACTGTGACTGGAGATGGGACTGTGAGTCTGTGTCAGTCCAGCTCTGTGACTGGAGATGGGACTGTGAGTCTGGGTCAGTCCAGCTCTGTGACTGGAGATGGGACTGTGGAGTCTGTGTCAGTCCAGCTCTGTGACTGGAGATGGGACTGTGAGTCTGTGTCAGTCCAGCTCTGTGACTGGAGATGGGACTGTGAGTCTGTGTCAGTCCAGCTCTGTGACTGGAGATAGGACTGTGGATAGTCTGGATAGAACTTTCTGTTACAGTTAAATCCATATAAAAGTACCACACAACTGAAAAGTATCGCGACTGCGACCGCAAGTTAGAAACGTGTGTGGTTATAATAACGAGGCACAGCTGTTTACAATGCGATGCAAAATGAACAGCGGGGGCTTTGCTTTGCACAGGTTTCTCAAGCTTTGTTGGACTGGAACGTACGACACGAGCAAAACTTTAGTAAAATGTAAATGGAAGGCAGTTACTAGATATTACTCCACCACTGCAGTAAACATCCTAACGAGGGCTCTGGGAAGAGAGTGCATTGCAAGGAGGGCTTTGATGACGTTAAACAGAGGCATGTTTGTTAACACTGCGTCACCCAGATATTTCATGGTGGTGGTCGTGCTGTATCGATACAGCATAAAAAACACCACTAGCCCACATTAAAAACTAAAGACGTTTTCAAGACGTTTTGGCCGTTATCTCTGGAACGGGAGGTCCAATTAGCTCAGTTTAAAGTGTGTTGGATACGTGATAATCAGGACATTAAGCACATTGGAGTGATAATCAGGACATTAAGCACATTGGAGTGATAATCAGGACATTAAGCACATTGGAGTGATAATCAGGACATTAAGCACATTGGTGGCGCGGGCCAGAGTTTGAGTATCAGTAAACCACTTCCAAACCGGCGACGCCATTTTCACTGTTTTTTTTCTTCTTTTCTTCCACCTCTGTTCTCTCTCTCTCCCGCCTACCTTTCTGAGAGTCACTTTTTCGCCACTGTTTTGATCGGGGCGTATAGATCGGACGTTTTGATTTATTTTGAGAACTCCGATCCGATAGAGGCATTATCGACCGATCGTGATCGGACGCCGATTGATCGGAGCATCTCTAATTTAAGAAGATGAATTGTGAAAATTATAATAACTAGAACTGCACTAGAGTGTGTACTTGCTTGTTGCACACAAGTAGTAGTTCACAAGCAGAGCGCGCACTAGTGTGCAACTACTTAGTACTGCTTGTACGTCGTCCGTACTACGTCATAGTACTAGTGTGCAAGCAGAGCGCGCAAGTACTGGTGACGTATATGTCGATCAGTGTCGAGTGGATTAAAGGAAATGCCTCTATGTATATGTATATGTAATTTGTAAGTTGATTAGCGGTATACTGTGGTTACTTTGCGTATGTATCGTAGCAGCATATGATGTCAGGGTATAACTGGTATCTCTAGGTATAACTAGCTCTCAATGATGACGTAATAAAGATGTGGATTAAAGGACCCAATGCCAGGGTGTAATTGGTTTTCGATGGTGACGTAATGACGATATGTTTTAGTGTCGGGAGGATTAAAGGTAAAGCCCCTATGTATACATGTATGTAATCTGACACCACTGCCATATCAAGCACAAGTAGTCATTTCGCCATACGCTGGCACGGCGCATACGCATCAAACATCGCCCTGGACGAAAACTATTACTTGCGCGCTCTGCTTGCGCAAGTAATAATATAATTATTATTGAATTGGATATACATACTGTACAACTTTGTCATCAATAATTCAACAAAAATAAAAAACTGAGCCCCTCCACCTGTCCCTCCTTGGTCCTCTTCCGTCCAGTCATTTCATGAATGACCTTCTAAGCCTGGGAAGCCTGGTGTAGCCTGGGTGCTACACCAGAATGCTGCATGCAGTACTTAACATCAGCAAGACATGTTACTAACAAGACTCTGTATGAGGGATTACCAAGGGTGAGCCAGACAATAGCAGCCAGGAGAATGAGACTAGCAGGACACTGCCAAAGACACCAGGAGAATGAGACTAGCAGGACACTGCCAAAGACACCAGGAGAATGAGACTAGCAGGACACTGCCAAAGGCATCAAGAACTGCCAGCCAGCAAACTGGTGCTCTGGGAACCAACACACGGGCATCGATCACGAGGACGTCCCACGCTAACATACGTGGATGTATTCAAGAGCGATGCAGGAGCGCAAAGTACCAACGAACTGGTCGGATGTATGGAGAACCGGGATGACTGGAAACAACGATGGAGGGCTCGTCTGAGGACGACCTAGAGAGAAGCCTCCCATACTGCTTCTCACCTTATGCAGCCTGGACTCTCCGTACCCTCTCCATCACTGCTTCTCACCTTACGCAGCCTGGACTCTCCGTACCCTCTCCATCACTGCTTCTCACCTTACGCAGCCTGGACTCTCCGTACCCTCTCCATCACTGCTTCTCACCTTACGCAGCCTGGACTCTCCGTACCCTCTCCATCACTGCTTCTCACCTTACGCAGCCTGGACTCTCCGTACCCTCTCCATCACTGCTTCTCACCTTACGCAGCCTGGACTCTCCGTACCCTCTCCATCACTGCTTCTCACCATACGCAGCCTGGACTCTCCGTACCCTCTCCATCACTGCTTCTCACCTTACGCAGCCTGGACTCTCCGTACCCTCTCCATCACTGCTTCTCACCATACGCAGCCTGGACTCTCCGTACCCTCTCCATCACTGCTTCTCACCATACGCAGCCTGGACTCTCCGTACCCTCTGCATCACTGCTTCTCACCATACGCAGCCTGGACTCTCCGTACCCTCTCCATCACTGCTTCTCACCATACGCAGCCTGGACTCTCCGTACCCTCTCCATCACTGCTTCTCACCATACGCAGCCTGGACTCTCCGTACCCTCTGCATCACTGCTTCTCACCATACGCAGCCTGGACTCTCCGTACCCTCTCCATCACTGCTTCTCACCATACGCAGCCTGGACTCTCCGTACCCTCTCCATCACTGCTTCTCACCATACGCAGCCTGGACTCTCCGTACCCTCTCCATCACTGCTTCTCACCTTACGCAGCCTGGACTCTCCGTACCCTCTCCATCACTGCTTCTCACCTTACGCAGCCTGGACTCTCCGTACCCTCTGCATCACTGCTTCTCACCTTACGCAGCCTGGACTCTCCGTACCCTCTGCATCACTGCTTCTCACCTTACGCAGCCTGGACTCTCCGTACCCTCTCCATCACTGCTTCTCACCATACGCAGCCTGGACTCTCCGTACCCTCTCCATCACTGCTTCTCACCATACGCAGCCTGGACTCTCCGTACCCTCTGCATCACTGCTTCTCACCATACGCAGCCTGGACTCTCCGTACCCTCTCCATCACTGCTTCTCACCATACGCAGCCTGGACTCTCCGTACCCTCTCCATCACTGCTTCTCACCATACGCAGCCTGGACTCTCCGTACCCTCTGCATCACTGCTTCTCACCATACGCAGCCTGGACTCTCCGTACCCTCTCCATCACTGCTTCTCACCTTATGCAGCCTGGACTCTCCGTACCCTCTCCATCACTGCTTCTCACCATACGCAGCCTGGACTCTCCGTACCCTCTCCATCACTGCTTCTCACCTTACGCAGCCTGGACTCTCCGTACCCTCTGCATCACTGCTTCCCCTTTGATCTTATCGTAGGTACTGAATAGAAGCTGTTTGGCTTCGTTCAGTCGACCACGTCTCTCCGCGACTGTTGTGATCTAGAGGTCTCTTATTCTCTGCCGTTCTCTGCACGCACGACACCTTCACGGGACGGAGCCTAAATTAGGCTTGAGGGGATAAAGCTGTCGTTATCGTGTCAAAGAGTGCCCCCTACGGTCTGATGACAGTGATCATAGAGCGCCCCCTATGGTTTAATGACAGCGACTGTACGTGTATTTGTTATGGACAACTGCTTTGAATCACTATTATTGTTAACACACAACAGAAACCAAGCATTATATTTAGATCACAATACAGATCCTAATCATTCTTCCTCCACTCTGGGAGACAAACGGCCTGTGAAAGTTTGATGGGATAAATTATTTTGTTCAGTCACCACTTTTATATTGCATCTTATTATGAGCACTGGGGTGCATGTGGTGCATGCTAGTGCTTATCAGTGTAACCTGGTTGGATTCATTGAGAACAGACCACTAGGGGGCGAGCCCAACTTGTTTGTGATGTATTTTTATCCTTATACCCATACCTAACACCATGGCAAGAAAAAACTAAAACTCTTCTGCAAAGTGCACAAACCTTGTGATTTCCTTCCCAACTATAGAGCGTGGCAGAGATCCGAAGGATGGCACCACTTCACCAACACCACACAAGATAAGCAGTCGAAGATGGAAGAAACTGTTGGAGAAGCTTCTAACCATCGATCCCCGTGAAGTTCCCCGTGAAGTTATCAAATTTGGGACTTTTGTGATCGGGATTAACGATGAGTTCCGCATCGGCGATGGGAATAACGGAACGGAGGTCTTCTTGGGGTTAACAAACGATGGCACTGGACTCGCAGTGAAGAAAATGACAAAAAGAAACTTACTGAAACTGAAACTGAAAAATGAGCAAGAAAGGTTATGTCTTCCGAAGCTTGATCATCCTTCGATTGTACAATATGTTGACTCTGCAGAGGATGAATCCAATGGTTACATTGCTCTTCAGTTATGTGAATACAACCTGGAACAATACATGACTGGACACAAGCCTTCTAGAGCGGACAGGAAGCGGCTGGCAGAGCAGGTTCTCCAGAGCTTAAGTGTTCTTCATCGTCAGAATCCTCCAATTCTCCACCAGGACATCAAGCCAGAGAATGTCTTGATTGGTAAGCTACAAACAAAATAAAGCAAGCACTTAATATCAGAAATAAAAACGACGTTTGCTGGATTTTGTTTTTCTAAAACCATGTATTATTTACACAATTTTCCTCGCAGACACTCTTGGCAATGCAAGATTAGCAGATTTTGGAATACAACAACGACCAGATAATGCCACTTCAGACAATGCAAAGACCAGGAGATGTTGGCTGGCGAACGAGATCGTGGTGGGACAGGATGACTATACAATATGCTCTGATATCCAGGTTGGGCTTTATTCATACCGTTTAATCTGAGAAAAACGTTACCATATGGAAGAAGCAGTGATATCCTGGTCGTTTATTTTATTCTGTGAGAACCATCTAATGGATGACAACATGTTAAAATATATTGTTAATTGTTTTCATGCTCATTGTTAAGGTGGCTGGGATGTTGATATATTACATCCTTTCTGGAGGAGGGCATCCTTTTTGTTTGGGAGCTGACTATCGGTGTAAAGTCAACATTGGGGACGGAAAGTACAATCTGGACGATGTTCCGGATGCGGATGCCAAACATCTCATCGCGTGGATGATCACCAAAGACCCGGAGAAAAGACCTACAGTCACACAGTGCTCGGGTCATCCCTTCTTTAGCCCAAATGAGATGTAGGATAGAAACTGTCAAACATTTTGCCTTGCATGTATTAATGAATTCCACATTATTATTCATTCATTCAAGTTTATGTAAACATTTCAGCTCATTTTAAGTTTGATTCTTAGCCTAATGTTTTCAGTCTTTATCTATCTTCCAGGAGAGTAAAGTACTTGAGATGGATTGGAAGTGAAGAGCAGGTACTGAATCAATCAATAAATCTGGATGACCAGGATCTCCTCAGAGAAATACAACGGTGTGCTGAGGAGGGACTGTTCAGCACATGGGAAGAGAAGGTGAGTTCATTACTAATGTAAAACCACAACGCTGTACTTTCTATACTTTATTTATCTTTAGATACGACTTTTAATGCCTTGAATTATGAATGTGTTGTACAAATACATTAGCAAATACATGTGTTTTGTTTTCTACCCTACCAGTACCCTGCAGGACTGCTGCACTTCATACGAAACCTCCATGAGTAAGTAGAATTATATTAAAAACATTAAGAAAAGTATATATTTTCACACCCCACACACACACACACACACACACACACACACACACACACACACACACACACACACACACACACACACACAGATCCTCATCCTTGAAAATGTGGGATTAGTTACCAGAATCAAGATCCTAGGTGGTCTGGAACTTAAATCAGTTCAACTTGTCAACTCCGTCAGATGTCCGTCATCTCCGTCAGACGTTGGTCACATGATGTTTTTGTTATTTTTCAAAGAAATAGATGATTCAATGTCAAATATTTTGTGCTTATGTATTGAAACACCAACTGAAATACTATGTAATGATGACTTCTTCTTTTTTACATGGTTTTTATGTTATATAATATTGAAAGTAAAGGTTGCAAATGAAGGAATTTAGAAATGGGATATTTCATTATAGTGTGATATTGGAACAACACAATATTAAATACATTGTATTACTTAACTTGACTACTGAAAGCCATTATAAGATAACTGAGGACTTTATATTATTGTTGAAATTATCAAATTAAAATAAAAGGGATTTTATTGTGTCTGACGGAGTTGACATGAATCAGTTATAAAGTGCATAAATGTCCCCTTTTAGAAAGAAATGTTATGCGAAAAACCTGTTCCTTCTCAAGATTGGTAGTTTAGACCTGTGTCTACAAATGCATCCATTTCATTTTAATGTGTCTTAAAGAAACCTAAAATCTGTTTTGAAAAAAGTTTTATCCCTTATCTCAAGAATGACTAGCACTGGTCCAGTGGGTTAGGGTTAGGGTTAGGGTTAGTTACCCTAGTTGCTAACGAGGGGTTGTGACTTTGGCATAAATTAACAAACCGACTTTGCTACGCAACAAAACGAAGGCTGACAAGCCTCTCAGGATCCCACCTTCTCTGTGTGTGTGTGTGTGTGTGTGTGTGTGTGTGTGTGTGTGTGTGTGTGTGTGTGTGTGTGTGTGTGTGTGTGTGTGTGTGTGTGTGTGTGTGTGTGTGTGTGTGTGTGTGTGTGTGTGTGTGTGTGTGTGTGTGTGTGTGTGTGTGTGTGTGTGTGTGTGTGTGTGTGTGTGTGTGTGTGTGTGTGTGTGTGTGTGTGTGTGTGTGTGTGTGTGTGTGTGTGTGTGTGTGTGTGTGTGTGTGTGTGTGAGTGAGTGAGTGAGTGAGTGAGTGAGTGAGTGAGTGAGTGAGTGAGTGAGTGAGTGAGTGAGTGAGTGAGTGAGTGAGTGAGTGAGTGAGTGAGTGAGTGAGTGAGTGAGTGAGTGAGTGAGTGAGTGAGTGAGTGAGTGAGTGAGTGAGTGAGTGAGTGAGTGAGTGAGTGACACCACTGTTTTGTGTTCACAGTGCGGAGGAGATGGAGATGCTTCCTGGTCTGGTTGGATGTGTTTACAAGTTTGCCCAACTTGCTGGAGTGGAACTGGAGTTGAACGCCAGGGATGGTTCTCAGCACCAGCTCTGTGAACTGCAGGAATCGTTCTCAGCACCAGCTCTGTGAGATCGTGAAATTACTTAAAGGAGAATTCTGGCGTAGTCGTTTTCTTACCATTATCTGACATTTCCAGGCTTTGGGCCCAATCAGCCCCTATAGGGTGTAGGCTTGTTTCCATTGTCGTCCTCTGTATAATATCAGAATCAGTCTGAATCGGTATCGGCAGATATGACCCTGCAAATAATTGGACATGTATCAGTCAGAATTTCATAATCATGCTCCCCTAGCCTTAGGAAATTGTTATTTCTATTCCAAAGACGCATACAGTAGATGTGTTTTACAGTAGATGTGTTTACATACAGTAGATGTGTTTTACAGTAGATGTGTTTACATACAGTAGATGTGTTTTACAGTAGATGTGTTTACATACAGTAGATGTGTTTTACAGTAGATGTGTTTTACAGTAGATGTGTTTTACAGTAGATGTGTTTACATACAGTAGATGTGTTTTACAGTAGATGTGTTTTACAGTAGATGTGTTTACATACAGTAGATGTGTTTACATACAGTAGATGTGTTTTACAGTAGATGTGTTTACATACAGTAGATGTGTTTACATACAGTAGATGTGTTTTACAGTAGATGTGTTTACATACAGTAGATGTGTTTACATACAGTAGATGTGTTTTACAGTAGATGTGTTTACATACAGTAGATGTGTTTACATACAGTAGATGTGTTTTACAGTAGATGTGTTTACATACAGTAGATGTGTTTTACAGTAGATGTGTTTACATACAGTAGATGTGTTTTACAGTAGATGTGTTTACATACAGTAGATGTGTTTACATACAGTAGATGTGTTTTACAGTAGATGTGTTTACATACAGTAGATGTGTTTACATACAGTAGATGTGTTTTACAGTAGATGTGTTTACATACAGTAGATGTGTTTTACAGTAGATGTGTTTACATACAGTAGATGTGTTTACATACAGTAGATGTGTTTTACAGTAGATGTGTTTACATACAGTAGATGTGTTTTACAGTAGATGTGTTTACATACAGTAGATGTGTTTACATACAGTAGATGTGTTTACATACAGTAGATGTGTTTACATACAGTAGATGTGTTTTACAGTAGATGTGTTTACATACAGTAGATGTGTTTACATACAGTAGATGTGTTTTACAGTAGATGTGTTTACATACAGTAGATGTGTTTACATACAGTAGATGTGTTTACATACAGTAGATGTGTTTTGTCCCAACAGGGCGCGCCGGTCTTAGCTGCGCTGCACTCTGGATGTTATGTAATATTTCACAACGTCTACCGATCGTTCTTAACGTCAGATTGTGGTAAGAAAACGGCTAGGCGGGATCGTGAGGCCAGTGCCTCACTGCCCGACCCAGAAGTGATAGCCTCCATATCTGTAGTCTAGCCTCGCTCCAGGCTGTGTACTGCAGACTCACTCCCAATCTAAACTATGGAATGTACTTCCCATTGCAGTCAGAACTACAGCCTCACTCCCAATCTAAACTATGGAATGAACTTCCCATTGTAGTCAGAACTACAGCCTCACTCCCAATCTAAACTATGGAATGAACTTCCCATTGCAGTCAGAACTACAGACTCACTCCCAATCTAAACTATGGAATGAACTTCCCATTGCAGTCAGAACTACAGACTCACTCCCAATCTAAACTATAGAATGAACTTCCCATTGCAGTCAGAGCTACAGACTCACTCCCAATCTAAACTATGGAATGAACTTCCCATTGCAGTCAGAACTACAGACTCACTCCCAATCTAAACTATAGAATGAACTTCCCATTGCAGTCAGAACTACAGACTCACTCCCAATCTAAACTATGGAATGAACTTCCCATTGCAGTCAGAACTACAGACTCACTCCCAATCTAAACTATGGAATGAACTTCCCATTACAGTCAGAACTACAGACTCACTCCCAATCTAAACTATGGAATGAACTTCCCATTGCAGTCAGAACTACAGACTCACTCCCAATCTAAACTATGGAATGAACTTCCCATTGCAGTCAGAACTACAGACTCACTCCCAATCTAAACTATGGAATGAACTTCCCATTGCAGTCAGAATTGAGTCTGAATTGAGCAACATTTGATGTAATTTCCGGTTGGGACGTCATCCAAAGTGGTCCCCCTCCATTTTAATGGATGGGATCAAAAATCCTAAAACATGAATAACTCTTAATCTAAATCAATGATCCCAATTCTAACCAAATGTTATGGTTTTGACGGCCCATCGTGGTCCCGTCGCAAGTAATCATAGCTCCCGTTGTTTTCTCCACACAGTAAGTGATATGTGGAACTATGAGTGAACAATACAACAAGTAGAGTGATTTCTGACTGAGGATATATTTGGTTTTATATAATATTACAATCGTTTTTGACATTTTTGATTTTACATTACTTTATGCCTGTGCATATACATGTGTTCTTTAATTTCAAATGTAATTTTGCGTTTAAAGGGGAGTTTTGCACAAGCTGTTTTCTTACCGTATATGAAGACGTGTATCCATTCGTCACAAACAAAAACATGCCGAGCGTTCCATACCAAATTAGCGGATTTTGTCAAAAAACGGTTAAGAAGAAATTCCCCTTTAATGATTAATTTGTTGTAGTCCGGCAGCCGACAGGCTTCTTTTGTTTAAAGTGGGAAATCTGGTATATAGTCTTTTTTATTGGCCTAAAATATTGTCTATATCCATACATACATTCATGAATCCACTTGCTGACCGGCTGTTGGTATTGGGCAATTTGTTTTTCATTAACATCCTTTATGGCAGGCAAAATTGTCAAAAATGTCAAACTTTCCTTATGCATTAAGTAGCATGTGACGTGTCAAACTAGGGGGTTTTCATGATTCTGAATCCATTACAAGCATTCGTTTTGCACAAAAAACACTCCTTGGGCTAAAAACGGCCATAGACGTCATGCCAAATGTGATGAGGTCAGCACATTTTGGGCAAGTGGCTATGGCTGTTTTTAGCCCAAGGAATGTCAGCAAGTGGATTCATGAATGTATGTATATAGGCAATATTTTAGGCCAATAAAAAAGACTATATACCACATTTCCCACTTCTCCACCTCGACTGCCGGACTATTGTAATAAGATTTTACTGTACAGTTCCTTTTATTTTGAGGAAATGAACTAGGGCCTTATTTTAATGGTGGAACTGCAGTATGCCAACAACCTGAGCCTCTTCCCTGTACACTGCATGCATTTATTGTTTTATTACCTTTGAGTTCCATCATAGCAAGGTGTAACTACACAGCTGAGTACAGTCAAACACTCAGTCTAAAAGGGATAGCACCAAAGAAAGTGCTTGCGGTATTGTTTCCATTCAGGCCCTATGCAATAAATTCATCAATATGCTCTTTTTGTATTGCTGATTGTTTTTTGTACAGAACGTAAACCTAGACCTGCATCTCTCTGCTGTCGGGAAGAACCCTCTTAACTCCAAATTATTCATATTTCAGGAAATTAACCCATTTAGGTCTGACGTATAATAAATAAAGAAATAAATAAAGTCTTCTGAAAGAATATATTCAAATTATATTCAAAGATTTGTGCCACATTTTCACGATTTTTCAAAAATAGCAGACCTACAAGCTCGTAGCGCACCACTTGGTGTCGCGCTATGAGCTTGTAGATCTGCTATTTTTCAATAGCTAAAGTATTACATAATGCTTAGTTAAAACACCAAAAGGGGTTCCTGCCCAAAATGGGTTAAGAAAACCTTATATTTTCAAAACAAAGCAATATTTTTAAAAACACACACAGACATAAAGGGTGTTCAATAGCACTGATTTATGCAAAACAAAATCAAACACCTCAAAAATGGAGTTATGAGGTTTCAGCAACGATATGCTGTATATTTGTTTCCAGACACTCACATTGCTTCATTCTCAGGTCAATGTTAATTCAATTCAATTCAATTCAATTTTATTAAAGTGTCAAATCACAACAAGTTGTCTCAAGACACTTTACAACCAACAAAGATCCACCCAGAGCAAGCAATATTACGACAATGGTAACGAAAAACTCCCCTTTAGGAAGAAACGTCAGGCAGAACCCGACTCTAGGGTGGGCGGCCATCTGCCTCGACCGTGTCGGGGGAGAGGGGGGGAGGGTAGAGGGGAATAGGAAGAAAGAATAGAAGAGAGATAGACAGGGTGGGCTCCATGGAGGGGCCTGGTCCACATCTGGTCCAGGTCGTGCACTGTGAGGCCGGGTCCACGGTCACACTTCTGGTGGGCTCCATGAAGTGGCCTGGTCCACGGTCACACTCGGCAGTCAGTTAGGGGTTAATATTAGAGGTCCACGGAACTGCGAAGTGGAGGACAAAAAGAGACTCCGGGGAAGGATTCCCCGGATGTTGGGTTAGTGGCAGGCCTTACTGGAGCCTATACAGTGTATATTACAAGAACTGCTGGGAGACTGCTGGGCTCCATGAAGTGGCCTGGTCCACGGCCTGGTCCACGGTCACACTCGGCAGTCAGTTGGGGGTTAATATTAGAGGTCCACGGAACTGCGAAGTGGAAGACAAAAAGAGACTCCGGGGAAGGAGTTGGATTAGTGGCAGGCCTTACTGGAGCCTATACGGTGTATATTACAAGCACTGCTGGGAGACAAACCCACACAAACAATGTACAATCATGGTATTTAGCAGACACACAGCACAGGTGCGGGGTTTGGTGGGAGGTTCCCCTTACTCAGTTCTCACCCTTATGACTTTATCGGGTGAGCGAGTACTGGAGACAAGTCTAGCTATAGGCTTTGTCATAGAGAAAGGTTTTCAACCTAGTCTTGAATGTGCAGAGCGTGTCAGCCCCACGGACCGAAGCCGGGAGAAGGTTCCACAGCTGAGGTGCCTGGGACCTAAACGCCCTGCCTCCTATTGTAACTTTTGATATTTTTGGGACAGTAAGCATATTTGCATACTGTAAACGCACTGTTGTTCTATTTGGTTTGTAGGGATCGATGAGTTCTTTGAGATATTGTGGTGCCTGACCATTGAGAGCTTTGTAGGTGAGGAGAAGAATTTTTAACTCTATTCTGTATTTAACCGGGAGCCAGTGTAGAGAGGCCAGTGAAGGAGTGATATGGTCTCTTCTTCTGGTACCTGTCAGCACACGCGCCGCAGCATTTTGAACTAGCTGTAGGCTTTTCAGAGACTTACTTGGGCAGCCTGACAATAGCGAGTTGCAGTAGTCCAGCCTTGAGGTAACAAATGCGTGGACAAGTTTTTCTGCGTCATTTTTGGACAGGATGTGCCTAACCTTTGCAATATTACGCAGGTGAAAAAAGGCAGTCTTTGAGATTTGTTTGATGTGAGATTTGAAGGACATATCTTGATCAAAGATAACTCCCAGATTCTTTACAGTGGCCTTGGAGGCCAAGGTAATGCCATCTAGGGAAAAGTTCTCGTCGGCTAGTTTGTAGGCTCTACAGAGCCCAATGACGTCACATTGTAGGCTCTACAGAGCCCAATGACGTCACATTGTAGGCTCTACAGAGCCCAATGACGTCACATTGTAGGCTCTACAGAGCCCAATGACGTCACATTGTAGTCTCTACAGAGCCCAATGACGTCACATTGTAGTCTCTACAGAGCCCAATGACGTCACATTGTAGGCTCTACAGAGCCCAATGACGTCACATTGTAGGCTCTACAGAGCCCAATGACGTCACATTGTAGGCTCTACAGAGCCCAATGACGTCACATTGTAGTCTCTACAGAGCCCAATGACGTCACATTGTAGGCTCTACAGAGCCCAATGACGTCACATTGTAGGCTCTACAGAGCCCAATGACGTCACATTGTAGGCTCTACAGAGCCCAATGACGTCACATTGTAGGCTCTACAGAGCCCAATGACGTCACATTGTAGGCTCTACAGAGCCGAACCCACTTTTATTCGGCTCTAAAATAGGGGTATGAATCGGCCCTTAGGGGATATTAATAAAATCTGGGAATACATTTCTTACCAAGAATTTTCTCCACCAATGTGTTTGTAAAGGTGTCTACTAACATATGCCACATTGGTTTATATTCAACCACCCTATAAGGGGAATCTTTGACAGCTGCTGAAAGTTGGCGTACCATACAACCATTATAAGGCAAATGTTCTAAATTTCATTATGCTTTACGTAGCATGTGACGTGTCAAACTAGGGTGTTTTCATCATTCTGAATCCATTCCAAGCATTCGTTTTGCACGAAAAACACTCCTTGGGCTAAAAATGGCCATAGCCGTCATCACAAATGTGATGAGATCAGCACATTTGGCCACACACAAGTGGCTATGGCCAAACTAGGGGACTAGTTTGATACGTCACATGCTACTTAAAGCATAATGAAATGCAGAACATTCTGCCTTATAATGGTTGTATGGTACGCCAACTTTCAGCAGCTGTCAAAGATTCCCCTTATAGGGTGGTTGAATATAAACCAATGTGGCATATGTTAGTAGACACCTTTACAAACACATTGGTGGAGAAAATTCTTGGTAAGAAATGTATTCCCAGATTTTATTAATATCCCCTAAGGGCCGATTCATACCCCTATTTTAGAGCCGAATAAAAGTGGGTTCGGCTCTGTAGAGCCTACAATGTGACGTCATTGGGCTCTGTAGAGCCTACAATGTGACGTCATTTGGCTCTGTAGAGCCTACAATGTGACGTCATTGGGCTCTGTAGAGCCTACAATGTGACGTCATTGGGCTCTGTAGAGCCTACAATGTGACGTCATTGGGCTCTGTAGAGCCTACAATGTGACGTCATTGGGCTCTGTAGAGCCTACTATGTGACGTCATTGGGCTCTGTAGAGCCTACAATGTGACGTCATTGGGCTCTGTAGAGCCTACAATGTGACGTCATTGGGCTCTGTAGAGCCTACAATGTGACGTCATTGGGCTCTGTAGAGCCTACAATGTGATGTCATTGGGCTCTGTAGAGCCTACAATGTGACGTCATTGTCTCCACCAGGCCGAAGGCATGGGGAGAGAGTATGTTTTGCACTCCGTCCGTGTGTGTGTGTGTGCGTGTGTGCGTCCTTCCTTCCGTCCGTCTGTTACCAGCTAATCTCCGGCACCGTTGGCCCGATCCATGCGCTCTGTAGAGCCTACAATGTGACGTCATTTGAGGTTCGGGGGGGCGGGTACCGTCCTAAAGTCGGCTCTTCGGTGCTACTGAAAATTTCGGACGAGCCGAAATCATTTCGGCACTACAGCGCCGAAACAGCGGTAAAATAGGAGTATGAATCGGCTCTAAGAGGGCCACAATGCATATAGTCAAAAATAGCTGATCTACAAGCTCAAACTGCGACACGTTTTAAGCGTAGATCTGCTATTTTTACTATTTTTTTAATTGAAGAAGAGAGCAGTACGAATCATGCACAAAGTGCATTATAGAGATCACACAAATAGTCTATTTATACAATCGAGAGTATTGAAATTTGAACATATCGTGAAGCTACAAACCTTATTAATTATGTTTAGGGCAAAAAGCAAAACATTACCAGTTCATCTACAACAGCTATTCCATCCTAGTTCAGAAAGTAGGTATAGTAGGAGGAAATTTGACTTCAAACATAAGTTTGCACGGACCACTCAAAGACTGATGTGTCCTTCGATAACAGGAATCCGAATATGGAATTCTCTGGATGACAATTTAAAGGGTTGTACAAATATTTGCCAATTTAAAAGAAATTACAAAAATCAAATATTTAGACAATATGAAGCCGATGAATAGGTTAACTAGAGCTAGAGCTATCATTTATTGCACGTGTCATTGCTCAACTTCTTGCTTGTTTTGTTTTACTCTTTTGTTTTGTTTTTGTTTTTTTTGTTTTGTTTTGTTTAGATGTGTATGCGCCAATCAATAAAGTAAACTAAACTTTTAAGTGAAAAGGGGGCAGGTATTTATAAGAATGTATTCTTCTTCCTGCTCCTTTTCGTCATAGGTGTATCAGATACTGTATGAAAGACAAATTAATTATGCAAGATATTAATTGTTATCTATTATGATTTGTACTGTATTGTGTTACACTATGTGCGAAATAAAATGAAATGAAATTAAATGAAATTGGAATCCGGAATTATTTTTAGCTATTTCTGAATTGGAATATGTTCTTATGTTAACTTTATTAACTTAAATGCAAATACATTGGACATAAAAAGACTTGTAAGTAGGCCTAGTCATTAAAGGAGCATTCAGTGATTTGGGTGATTTGGAAAACCACCCAGTCCGCCCCGGTAACAAAATGTGCACATGCACGCTCTACAGTGGGGGGAAGTGCAACAGGCCAACAGCATGTGCACCAAGGCCCGCCCTCACTCGATCATGATTGGAGGAAGGCCCCACTCATCCTGATTGGATGACGGTTTTGCCACCCGCCACCAAAACTGAAACTAGGGTTTTTTGACCCCAGGGGCTCACTGGGGACAGGGAGGAACTCCTTATATGGTCAGCACACTCTATAGTAGGGAGGATTATCCAGAAAAAAAGAAAAAATAAGTGATATTTGAATTAAGTCAAATCACTGAATATACCTTTAAGCTACTAATATAGACTGAAGTAATCATGTTTGCATGTTTGGAATTGTAACAGCTGTACCCAATAATATATCGGTATTCTGATATTAACCTGCGGGCCGCATTAAATGAAGGTGGGGGCCAGCACTGAACAATCTCAGGAACGCAATGTGTTGACAGCTGGGCGTGACGTATATTAGCAGCGACATTGCCTTATTATGTAGTTTCAAGGCTTTTGCGGTCACATTAATTCCATTTTCGCCAGAAACTGGCTGTATCAAATATGAATGGACATCATTAACGACGCACAGCCACTCCCCTGACAGAAAGGCCGGGGTGGTCGGTTTATTTTTCAAACACAGTTCTTATATGAAGCGACCTAAAATCGCCCTATGGGGATTTCAATGCAACTAAAAAAATACATGAACCTGTGTATTGACGCCCTCTACTGAAAGTGACGTCAGACTTCGGTGCTCTATGTTACCCCAACTAGCAGCTGTCACACAGTTTAAAGGTTGTTAATGGTACCCCAACTAGCAGCTGTCGAAAGCCAAAAAAAAAAGAAAAAAAAAAAGAACTCGCCCTCCTACATTATATCCTACGTCACTGGTTAAGTGCTGTAAGTTGCTGTTTTTTCATGTTGTTTTAAAAATGCAGTGGTTTGCTGTGAAAACCTAAGCAACAGGCCAACATTTCTTTGATATAAATACCCATAGATAGGTTTGGGGCAGTTGGCTTTGGTGTCTCTACTTATTGAGCCCTGGCTATTAGTATGTGTGATTTGTGTATAAAATAATTACCAAACACATTCATTGTTATAGACATAGCCTACATTGTATTTAGATTGATAAATGCATCGATTATATGGCCATATCATCGGGCTTGTTTTGGCTTATTTTTCGAGGGGAGATTAATATTGGCTTTATTTCTCTCACAGCAGTTGGCTTGTTTTTGGAGGTGGGTTGGCTTATTTCTCTCTCGACAGTGAGTTGGCAACCCTGATCTCTGATAAGGACTAAGGAGTAGCCTAAGGAGTAGGCTGCAGCGCTCCCAACGGACACACCACAACAAGGAAGCAGCATAATATTCATAATAGTTGTGTATAATTGTTGTCATGTTTTGTCTTTCCAACTCGGAATGCGTCGATAATATGGATTAATGTCATGCCGTTCCTGGAGACTCATCTGTGACAGACAGCAGGAGGTAAGGTTAACATTAACAACCTCACAACAACTTACACTAACTATTTACTGGCTGGCTAGCCCTGAAACAACATGGCGGAACTTCTACCCGTTTATTTTGCACTTCCTCCATTTTCATCCTCACATCTACATAAACGTTCATGTTTCAGATCTAAAGCTCTCTCCTCAGAGCCACGGACGGTAGGATTCACCTCGGGTTGGTAGAAGTAACATTATCTTCACTATTGTTACATTAAATACATTTTAATCACATCCGTGGACGTTTTTCCTCATAAAGCTATAATGTAATCAGAGTGCAATACACCTTCTAACCGATAGGGTAGCGGTAGTTGAAAGCATATGGAGGTAGAACAGTGGAAACGTCCAGGGATGTGATTAAAATGTGTTTTAATGTAACAATAGTGAAGATAATGTTACTTCTACCAACCCGAGGAGAATCCTACCGTCCGTGGCTCTGAGGAGAGAGCTTTAGATCTGAAACATGATCTTCAATGTAGATCTTATGGTTGTAAATGGAGGAAGGTTGAAGTTCCTCCATGACTCGCATGATGTGATCCACGGCTAGGCAGACTAGCTACACGGAGGGTAAAAGTTATGTAGGCTAGTCCATGTCTTGCAAATTAATTGTTTCTACATTTTGTGATTTGAAGTGTATATTTGTACGTCTTTAACATGTTCTGCTGAATTGACCATGATGTAAACAAGACGTCGTAATAGTGCTTTTACTGGTTTTATCCTCGTGGTAGTTTTTGTATTGACTTATGAAATGAAATTAAATGATTACTATATTTACCCAGGGTATCTGGGCTAAGCTCAAGAACGTGTTTCCAGCCAGGCCCTGCTCATAGAACATTTCATCGTAGTGGTTCAATGCCTTGTTCAAGGGCACTTCAGCGGTGGTAATTTTAACGTGTCGGACCGCTGATTCGAACTGGCGACCTTCCGGTATCAAGACCGCTTCGCAATTCGTTCGGCCACCGCTGCCTCTTTCGTTTGAACTGTACGCATTCTACAAACTGTTAATAACATTTGAACTGTACGCATTCTACAAACTGTTAACATTTCCAGTTAATGTTTTCTGCTGAGTTGAATGTTCACCGAACTAGCATTGTAAACGCATCCATGTTGAACACAAGCAGCGAGCTGTTTTTATCTAGAATAATGTAGATGGCTTCTTGAAGGCTTGGTTGTTTTCATTTATAACATAATCATTTATAACGGTTAAGTCCATTTGGTTACATGATGTGCACATTGGTTCAGAGTTTTAAGCTCTGTGACGTGTTAGTAGTTTAGTTGACAGTTAGTCAAGTTGCTCTGGTGAAGCCTTAGGGTCGTTTGCACCAAGAAAGATTAAATAAAGCTTAGTTTAGTGTTAATCAAGGATTTGTTGATCAAGGATTAATTTTATTTCGAGTTGTGTTGCACCACTTAATTTTAAGCATCTGTGGGGATCTGTGATTAAATCCTTAACCTGTGATTAAAATCCATTAGCCTAAACTGTGATTAAAACTTTAAACTGATTAATTCATGGATTAAACTTTGTTGTGTGTCCGCCATCTTGGTTTTGCGCTGTAAATAAACAGCAGCAGTCGTGAGCATCATTAGTGTTACTATTTCATTCATATTTGAAAATGTTTAAATTAAATTATAGTCCCTGCAGCAAAAATATATATAATAATAAAAACCGTCTCGCTCGCTAAAAAAAAACCAACAGACGTATAAGCATGTTTTCATTTAAACCTCCTCCTCTCCTGCTGGTTTAGAATTAATCCCTTATTGATACTTAAATCAAAGTTTAAAGTAGTGGTGCAACAGGATTGACATTAATCCAGGTTTACTGTGAAAATTAAAACCAAGATTAAAAGGATGGTTTAAAACTAAACCGGATTAGTGAAAACTAGGTTTAAAATTTGGTGCAACTGGATTAATAGATGAACCTTGATTTAAACCAGATTAAGGCTTAATCTTTCTTGGTGCAAACGACTTAGAGTATATGAAGGGTGAAGCCCTATAGAGACACACAGGGACTACACATTTCACGCCCCCAAATGAGACAGCGTCCCCACTTCTGGTCCGTTGGCACGGTGTACTGCAGGCCAGCCCATAGAAGTCCATTGAAATTCAACTGTAGTTAGCCTACTTTTAAAATAATATGAAATTAACTGAAGACTATATTGATTTGAATAAAAATATGTTTCCAAATGTATGAATGAAGTGTCTTTGTCAACATATATTGTTGTTTTCTCAATAGAGGATGTAGTTCACATTTAATTTACCACTTGAATGAGTTACCCATAATGTTAACGGAGCAGAGAGGAGACGGCAGAGAACCTGTCACTGCCTTTACGAGGCTACGAGCGCCGACTTTGAGGAGTGGAATTCTCAATATACTGTACATCCCGATCCCGACTGACTTTGTTATTCATGTCTATATTTTGAACATGTCACAGGCTTACTATATATGTTCTACCTACCATGGAGCTCCGACGGTGTGTTTTACCGCTGTCAACTTGTTGTATAATTAACTTTGCTGAATAGTTGCATGGGAAAATAACCCAGCTAAATGGAGGAGTTACATCCTGACATTTTCAACTACCTAGTGAATTCTCCAGATGAGTATTAATAATAGTCTCGCAAGAAACTGTTTAGATCATTTTCAACAAATACAAGCATATAAAACGAAATACAACAAATATTTCTGGGTATTGAAAACCTCAAGGGATGCAACCGTGACGTATATACCGTGCGACCACTTTGACTTGAGATTTACAATGCTAGCACTTTTCACAAACTGATGGAGTATAATATAGTACAGTATATTGAGATGGCAGGTATGTGACATTGAAAAGGACAAATCAAACATATGAGACACTTTATTAGAACACAAAAAAAATCGCTACAGCCTCAGTAATGAACCAGTGAAATTAGGGTATTTTATGATGCCTCTCATAGGGATTGCATTGGCAGCTGCAGTACACCGTTGAAACGGACCAGAAGTGGGGCCGGGCCGCTGTCTCATTTGGGGGCGTGACATTTGTAGTCCCTGTGTGTCTCTATAGCCATACAGTCTGTCTGAGCTGTGTGTGGGTGTGTGGCTGGCTGGGTGGGTGGGTGCGTCTGAGCACGAAAGCAGCATGGATGTTTTTCACCACACACACACTGTATATATGGTGATTCCGGTTGTGCCAGTACAGTACAGTGACAGTACAGTAGAGGGACCCCCACACGGTAACTCTGTAACTCCGCCGGAACCCAGGGTGCCGGAATCGGGCAGACACCCTGGGTGCGTTCCTGTGGGTCTGGAACTTCCGCCCCTCCACCACCCCCACACGGAGTTGCACCACTCACTTCACACGGGTGTGATTTTTCTATAATGGGATGAATCTAGAGTTGCAATACCCTCCATTGACTCCCCACTGATCCAAATTCCGTTTGCGATCTGCTTGTATTAAACAACGTTAAACTCACCAACATTGCAGCTCTAGGCCAAGCTTGAATTATCCTCTTTCAATCTGCCGAGCTTTTGTTTCATACAAATCCATCGTAGACATGTTATGAGATACTTTCTGTCAAGAAATTCTGTGCAGGTGATTATTTTTCTAAGTGCTCAGCTGGAGTTTGGAAGCACTCGTCGTATGTCACTGAACGGCCCTGTGTACCACCTGTTTCGAATTTGCACATAATGCAGGAGTCAGCAGCGCGACCCGTTAATAAAAACGAGTGCTTCCAAACTGCAACACAAGTTTAGAAAAAGAATCACATGCATAGAATTTCTTGACAGAAAGTATCTCATAACAACATGTCTACGGTGGATTTTTATGAAACAAAAGCTTGGCAGATTGAAAGAGGATAATTCAAGCCTGCCCTACAGCTGCAATGTTGGTGAGTTTAACTTTGTTTAATACAAGCAGATCACAAACGCAATTTGGATGAATGGGGAGTCAATGGAGGGTATTGCAACTCTAGATTCATCCCATTATAAAATAATCTAGAGTTGCAAATTGTGGCTAGTCTGTCATATGACTGTCATATTGTATATCAGACTAATGAAGGCCCATAAAGAACGCCTGGCTGCAAACCAAATGTAATGTTGTGACTGTCTATTGTTGACATCAAAGTGTATTATTGTTATATTGTGATTGCTGTAAGGTAGCTTTCTCTTAATCCGGCATATTTACAGTAAGCCATTTAAGGGTTGCCCACCTGCCCCTGGCAGCTAAATAAAAAAGTAAGGGTCGCCCACCTGCCCCTTAACCTGACTCCGCCAGATGGGGCAGCAGAGAGTACACTGGGTTTTTTGTGGCCGGGCATCAAGTCTGCCTGAGAGTTCCCAGATGGGAGCAGGAGGGGGGAACCCAGTGTACTATCTGCTGCCCCATCTGGCGGAGTCAGGTTACCTGCCCCTGGCAGCTAAATAAAACACTAAGGGTTGCCCAACTGCCCCTGGCAGCTAAATAAAACACTAAGGGTTGCCCACCTGCCCCTGGCAGCGAAATAAAACACTAAGGGTTGCCCACCTGCCCCTGGCAGCTAAATAAAACACTAAGGGTTGCCCACCTGCCCCTGGCAGCTTAATAAAACACTAAATAACAACCGCAGCAATTCCAAAAATGCTAAATAGCCTTAAGACGAGCTTACTCCTCCTCCGCACCTCGTGTATATGTATTTGATAGGACGAGTATACTCGTCTAAAGCATCAAATGTGTAATATGTATATATGTAATAAATCTGTTTCCACTCCTGTTTTAAGACAGAGAAACAGATTAACAATTAAACGAAATAGAAATAAAAAACTTAAAAAAGGAAGTCTCAATCCTTTCACTTTCTTACTGATTTCCACACGTATCGATGATGCACAGAATATATCAGAATGTTATGTTAGATGGATTTCACCTTGTTATGTTTCTATCGTTACAGATGATCAGATGGCTTACATCATGTTATGTAATATGTTATGATGTTAATCATGTTATGTTTCTATCGTTACAGAGGATCAGATGGCTTCCACCACTTCCACTACATCAACCTCACCACGACCGTGGAAGAGGGCCAGTACCAGATGGAGAGCGCAGTTGGAGAAACTTGTAAACGTTGATGACCGTGAAGTTGTCAAATTTGACCGTTTTGTGATTGGGAAAAATGATGAGTTCCTCATCGGAGAGGGGAATAACGGAACTGAGGTCTACTTGGGGTTAACAAACGATGGCACTGAACTCGCAGTGAAGAAAATGACAAAAAGAAACTTTGAGGCACTGAAAAACGAGCAAAAATTATTACGTCTTCCGAAGCTTGATCATTCCTCGATTGTACAATATGTTGGCTTTGCAGAGGATGATAACTTTGGTTACCTGGCTCTTCAGTTATGTGAATACACCCTGGAACAATACATGTGTGAACACAAGCCTTCTGGAGCGGACAGGAAGCGGCTGGCAGAGCAGGTTCTCCAGAGCTTAAGTGTTCTTCATTGTCAGAATCCTCAGATTCTCCACAGGGATATCAAGCCCCAGAATGTCTTAATTGGTAAGCTACAAAACATTTAAAATAAATACAAATATTAGAATTTAGATAATGCAATCATTATTTGTAGGTTTGCTTGTTTCTTTGGTATTCCAGATTAAAATGTTTTGAGTGAAACAACTTTAGAGTATTGTCAGAAATGTATGCAATATAAGCAGAATGTTTTTGCTCAATCTATAACTCTTATCATCCTACACAATTGTCCTTGCAGATTCTGAAGGCAGGGCAAGACTGGCAGATTTTGGAATCAGCCGCGTTTTGGCGTTTGGAAAAACGTCTCGATACACGAGTGCTGCAGGAACGTCGTGCTGGATGGCCAAGGAGACGTTGGTGAAACGTGCTGAGGATCCTGTCCATTATAAAATAAGCGCTGACATCCAGGTTGGTACGTGCTGAGGATCCTGTCCATTATAAAATAAGCGCTGACATCCAGGTTGGTACGTGCTGAGGATCCTGTCCATTATAAAATAAGCGCTGACATCCAGGTTGGTATTTAATCAATGAGAACAACGTAAATGTTAATTCTTAACCCGGTAAAACGTGACTGCATCTGTGTCATTTTACAGTTCAGCCATACATAGCAACCTAGCTTATCCAGAAAACTCTGTACAAGCTTGTACCTCTGCTATTTTTTTAAATATTTAATGTGGGCGTCCTTGGTACGGAGCTACTCTCTGTGGAACTTTTCATCTCTCCCAAACCTCCCCTTCAATCCAAGGATGCGTTGCCTAGCAACACACTGATTGTTGGGTAGAGAGATTTATTTCTTCTTAAAGGGGAGCTCCAAGGTGTAATGTCCATCTTGAAGCTTGCAGGAATCAGCCATAATTTCCATGAACTTCATATCATCTCTTGACATTTCTTCTTATGACTTCTCATAAAAATCATGGTTGTACTGATTGTGCAGCAACTCCTCCAGATGTGTTATGGAGGTCCTGTTGACAGTAACACTCTCACTCTGCTCACTGTAGCCAGAAAGGGGACCATTAATGAGCCACCCCAATAGGGTCTTAATGGCATATGGCCCATTGCCACAACTTCCCACGGTTCAAGCAATAACTCAACATTGGCTTGAATGCGTGGAAGAACAACCCCATTCAAATATGGCCACTTAAGCCAGCTCCTCTTCTTTAATAATGTTACTGGTGGTTACAGGCATTTTCTTCTGAGTGTAGACCTTGGGCAGGTCATAAAACTGTTCTCCAGTGAGGCTTGAGATTTCCAGGCCCGTCAGCGTATAGCTGGAGACAATTGCCTTTGGGCCCATGGTCAGTAGGCCGATTTTGGTTTACCTTCCATTCAGACCTAAACAAAATACATACATACATGGATGCACCTGGGACGTATCCTCAGTGATGTATCCCAAGGTCATCGGGGTTTCGGGTCTCGCAACATCATACCCCTCACTCAGGTGACCCAGCCGGGGTGATCAAGACTTACGTCCCAGTAGCTACCCTCGATCAGTCCCATTAGGGAAAAACCAGGGCCATACAATCCGTTCCTCCTGAACTACTCTGCCGGGACTGGGAGGTACCATTCTGGTGCGTGGAAGGACTAGGCTCTGTGGGTTGACTCCTGTCCGGGCCCCTCCTACGTCTCACCAGGTCCACTCCTGCTCTCACCAGGTCAGGCCCTGTGCGTTGCACCAGACTCCCAGCACCAGGCACTTTATTCAGGAATGGTGGATTCTCGAGCCGCAACAGTTCCGCAGGCTCCACCTTGCCCTTGGTGGTGCCGCAGGCTCCGCTTGAGGCTTGAATGGCCCTCCTAAAGGCCTCACCGTGGGTTTGTTGGGCTTCTTCCTCACGGAAGACACAGGCTGGGGCGCCAACCCATACGGCTCCCGGGTGCCGTCTAATTTCCGGCTGCCACCCGTCTCTCCGGTGGTCACCAGACTATTCCTGGTTGTCACGTAGTCTATTCCTATGAGTCACTATAAATAGAATAACTAAACAAAATACATACATACATGGATGCACCTGGGACGTATCCTCAGTGATGTATCCCAAGGTCATCGGGGTTTCGGGTCTCGCAACATCATACCTTTTCATCAGGGCCTCTGAAGAAAAGGTGTCGGTACTGCCTGGATCCAAGAATGCATAAGTTTAAATTATTTTGTGTCCCTTGCTGGACTTCACCTGTACAGGTAAGATTGACAGAACGCCATTGCTGTCACCGGCCCCTGTTTGTCCACAAGTTTGCAAAGAGACCTGTGCATTGCTCACTGATGGTTCCTTTGGCTGTTTTGTGTATGTGTTGCTTGCTCTCTCCCTTTGATCAAATTAAATATGAAGAAGACTGGGATGTTTTTTGTTGCACACCTTGCAAGTCAAACGGTCAACACAAAATTTGCTTAAATGTCCAACATGAAGGCAGCCAAAACGGATTCCTTCTTGCTTTATAAAGGTAACCTTGTCCCTGTGTGACTTCTTCTCCATCTGTGGACATTGATCGAGAGTGTGATTTTTAGAACAACATACACAAGTGGTGGTGTTATGAGAAGATGCATTACTTTGCTTAGGACTGTGTGAAGTGGTGGTGTTATGAGAAGATGCATTACTTTGCTTAGGACTGTGTGAAGATCCTTGGTCTTCTACTTCAGGGGTTTCAATAGTAGTGAACCTGGGTTGGCTCTGTTAGGGGTTAGGGGTTAGGGCTTAGGGCTTAGGGGTTAGGGGTTAGGGTTAGGGCTAACCCTAACCCTGTATGTGATTTCATTCTGTTCATCTGCTTTCCTGGGTGGGATTCTGAATGTCCCCAAAGACTGGATCAGACACAATCTTGACCTGGCGCTCAATGAAAGTCACAATATCTGTGAATTGGGGTCTGCGGTAGTGTCTTTCTATTATACCACACGCAGAGACTCTCCACATCTCTCTTAGCTTGTAAGGAAGCTTTGAAATCACAGTTTTCATGTTGGCCGGCATGTCAAGTTCCCTCATATACTGTACCGTCTCCATGGCATTACAACACTGGCGAAGGAAGAGTGAATACGCTTGAAGGGATTTCAGATCTTCAGATTTCAAGTTTTGGATGCCTTGTTTAATTTAGATTTTCTCTCCTTTTGTAGCGAGTAAATTTTCTCAGCTAAGGCCTTTGGTGTTAATTTCACCTTGCGTTTTGTGGCAACCTGTGATTCAACTTCACTGTGAGCACTTTGACCTGTGGTGGTCACATTGGACTGTGTTTCAGCCTCTGTGGACTGTTTTTTTACCCTCTGATGGTTCAACCATTGCATCACCATTTGAGCACGTAACGTAACGTGCACTTCAGCCACGGGGCTCTCTAGCCACGTTTGGCTCAGTTGGACCCAGAACACCATTATCTGAATCCATTATTGCAATTAAACTAACAGTGTAAAATATAAAAACTGTACCTTGTTATTTCACAGTAAAAACCCACAGTTATTCATCACAGTTAAAACCTTAAGACCTTAAAACGTATAGGAGTTGAAAACCATAAAACCACCAATGCATTGGATTTTACCAGAGCGCTTTTGTATGTGAAACCTTTTTGTTTCTTCTTTCTTTCTCAAAGTACCTTTTGTGTGCACACGTTTTTTTTTTATATGGCCATATAGGTTAACCAGCTGGTAGTGCGCTACGTTACCTTTCTGTGTACAGAGGACCGGCCCAATTCAAACTGGGCTAGGCGTCCCAATGCCACGATCAAGCACCGGGGAGTTGTGCTGCTCCAAGCGCTGCGAGGAGGGCGGGCAGCGCGGCTGTCCGCTCACCGGGATGTTCTGGCGGGCAGTGGCTGCGCTGCAGTGCTGGTCCAAACCGTCACGGTGCCGCCGGGCTGGCTGGCTGCTGGTCCGAGCGCTGCGAGGCGGGTGGGCCGGCTGGCTGCTGGTCCATACGCCGTGTCCTTGCGGTGCCTCCGAGCCGAGGCGAGGGTCCTCGCTCACGCCGTGTCTCACCGGCGTGGTCCTGGTCCGTCCAAGTTTCTCAACAATAGAACACAGCGAAACGAATGTCTTTTCAGCAACGATTACGGTCCCGTCCAAACGATCAGCCGTTGCGTTGCGCGTTGAGCACGAAGATCCTCTTCTTCCAATATAAACTCAACGTTCATTAAACTAATATAGTCCGTTTCCAAACGAAGACTGTAGTTTTCGACAATGTGAAGCCTGTACTTCTAGGCTAAACAGCAGGGCAACTGGGTTGAACTTTAAGTTGACGCGTGCAGTAGGGCTGGGCGATATGACGATATATATCGTATAGACGATAGAAAATGTCTATCGTGAAAAATGTTCTCTATCATTTATATCGTTGTGTCGCAAAACAAGCGGTACGGCAGTATTTTACGTCACAGCGCCCAGCCACGCTGTGCTGTTATTTCATAACAAACATGAAGGGAGATGATGGCTGACGAGATTCAGAGCGGAGTAACACTAAAGTAACCGGTCATTCACTGTTATAAATGCAGGTTTCATGTTGGGTCAAATTGATAAACTGCGTGAGCCACGCATCAGACGCAATTGAGCTTGTCCGTCGGGTGCAAACTTCTTCTACTTCTTTCCTCTTACCTTTCTTGTTTTATTGTTCCAAATAAATTATTCCATTTGAAAAGTCCTTAATTCAGCAACAGCTTCCAACAACAACAACAACACAAGACGCTAACTTAAGTTGTGATCATCAAAAAAGGAAAGGAAAAGAAAAACATCCACTCCCATACGCACAGCTGGGCATTGGAGAGTTGACGACGCGGTCGCTTTGTCTCTCACTCTATCGCCTGTAGTCAATTAAACATCGTTAAGCTTCCCAACGTCTTTAACAAACTACACTACAGTGACTACAACTACAACAGAACATTTTGATTCCCTATACAGAGCTTAAAATGAACTGAAACAACTGTGTGGCAGTGAGTGACATGAGGTATTTCTTTTTTCCATAAGACAATTTAATGCAGACACAGGCCTGTACTTCTGTGTCTGAATGGGAAAGTCTTATTTCTTTATTTTTGCTTTTTAATTGTCATAATAGTAATTATTATTATTATTATATATATTTTATTTTGTATTATTTTTGTACTTGCTTTAGGCCTGTCTGTGCATGGGCAGGGCATCAGTATTATATTCATATAATTAGACTGGATATTGTGATTTTACATAATTGTAATTGGCATAAGTTTGATATTGGCATAAGTGTTCTTTTCCTGTTTTGAGTGGTGCAACCACTATAGACGGTTATGTGTGTGTCCGAGCCATTTCCGAGCACGGAAATGGCATAATTATTGTCACCACCAAGTGTCACTGTTGTGCAGCCTAACACACAGACAGAGGCCAGGGAGGAGAGCTAGTACAGTACAGCACAGCACAGTACTCCTGAACAAAAATCAATTTTTTAAATACAAAAATCGGTATCGTAAAAAATATGCTATATCGTGAGTATATCGTTATCGTGATAAAAAAAATTCTATATCGTGATGATATTTTGTCATATCGCCCAGCCCTAGCGTGCAGTGATTAATTAAATATTCAGTCGTTGAATCTCTTTGGGATATGTCAATCCATTTATTGAAAACATCCATAGTCGCAGCAGTAGTATTCAAACGTAAATAAACTGTGTAAACTTACAAACAAACAATAAACTGAACCATCGACCACGCACGGTCAAACTGTGTCGTCTTCCCCTGTCGCACCTGAGGGCCATCACAGTGACAGGTAATGAGCGTTTCCATGACAACCACCCACCATTCTGACTGACTGATCGCCATGACGTCATGATAAAAGAAGGACACATCATTTGGTCATTAATTAGTTTAAATAAACAAAACAAAATAAACAAAAAGCATTTTGGCTCCAACACTGTACATATTATACCCGTATGATCCTGGATGACTATTTCTATGTATGTGATTTATTACCATGTGTTGTTCTTGCTTACTGTAAGTCACTCTGTATTAACCGTTTCCCCGCCAAAAAACGTAGCCTGCGTTATTTGTCGGGAAAACGTGTTTGATTCGATCTAGTGGAAAGGCTACTCACATTAGTTTCGGATGGCTAACTGTTGTTAGCTTAGACATGGGACTGCGCCATCTTGGTTGCGCGTGCATGTTTGTGCGCTTTCAGTCGCTTTAGACTCCAAATGCCCCTCCCGCACGGCATTTCTGGTCAAAACAACGCTTATTGCACGGAGCCTGGCAGTCGTAGTAATGACACCGGCCTGTACTGATCATAATCAAGGCAGAGAACAACATCCGGTCCAGAGTCAACACACACCATTAAGCTGACACAACATCCGGTCGCGGTGTTTTGGATCTTCAAAATAAGGGTTGAACGGGGTGATATCGTGGCATATAGTAATCATTCTTTAATTAATCCCGGCGGGAATTGTGTTGAGAGTCTGATAAATGTCTACATTGTAAATTGTATCCAGTTTTTGTATTCTGTGTGAGAACAATTTAATTAATGGCAAATCTATGATTTGTTTATGTTCATTGTTAAGGTGGCTGGGATGTTGATATATTACATCCTTTCTGGAGGGCATCATCCATTTGGTGATAACTATAAATGCGAAGCCAACATTGACGATGGAGAGTACGATCTGCACCATGTTCAGGATGCGGAAGCCGAGGATCTCGTCGAGTGGATGATCAACGAAGATCCAAAGCAAAGGCCTACCGTGGAGCGATGCTTGGGTCATCCCTTTTGGTCAAATGAGAGGTACGATAGAAACATATGCTAAAGGATTAGATGCTTGGGTCATCCCTTTTGGTCAAATGAGAGGTACGATAGAAACATATGCTAAAGGATTAGATGCTTGGGTCATCCCTTTTGGTCAAATGAGAGGTACGATAGAAACATATGCTAAAGGATTAGATGCTTGGGTCATCCCTTTTGGTCAAATGAGAGGTACGATAGAAACATATGCTAAAGGATTAGATGCTTGGGTCATCCCTTTTGGTCAAATGAGAGGTACGATAGAAACATATGCTAAAGGATTAGATGCTTGGGTCATCCCTTTTGGTCAAATGAGAGGTACGATAGAAACATATGCTAAAGGATTAGATGCTTGGGTCATCCCTTTTGGTCAAATGAGAGGTACGATAGAAACATATGCTAAAGGATTAGATGCTTGGGTCATCCCTTTTGGTCAAATGAGAGGTACGATAGAAACATATGCTAAAGGATTAGATGCTTGGGTCATCCCTTTTGGTCAAATGAGAGGTACGATAGAAACATATGCTAAAGGATTAGTTCACGTTTGGACTTAAAACTGTAGGAAATACTTCATTAATATAGATATACAATGTGTCTCTGTCGTAGTGGCTAAATCTGTCATTAAAGAAATAGGATTTTTTTTAATCAAATATCTGACTTATAATGAAATTGAGTTGATATGTAATATTTTAAGGGTACCTGTTGTATAATCACAAAATTACATTTGAGGGTCGTGCTTTTCCGTCATTAACAATTTTTTTTTTGCAAATTACAATATGTTCGTACCCACCAGCTATGGGACGTTATTTGCTAGATAAGAACATATTTGTAGCTACAAACTATTTATATTGTTATTTTATTGCTGTTCTTAGTTTGAAGTTGAAACTCAACCAAATTTACCACAGAGATAAGGTAGCATAGAGTTATATCTAAACTAAATGGTCAGTACCAGGTCGGGAAGCACCGCATAACAACTTGTAGATCAGCTTATTTTGTCACGTGATTCCTTCACTCCATGGTGAACGTTAACAGTTTCCCAGCTAAGGACGACATCAGACGCTCGTAAAGCTCCTAGGACGACATTGGGCGAGTCCTTCGTTTATAATGTTTAACAATGAATTTTACCGGCTCTTAGCGTCATCGTCACAAGGCAACGCTTCGGTAATTGAATTCACTTGTATTCTGATTCCAGACGTTACGTGAAGAGTGGCCAGTCTGAATGGACACCCCGGCAAGGCAGCAGTGGCTGTATGGAGTGAGAATAGTCTCAAAAGTCTCACAGTAAATATTACAGATTTGTAACTCACAAGTTCAGATTTGCAACTCACGTGAGTGAACTCACAGGTTCACATTTGTGTTTTGTATCCACAAGTTCAGATTTGTGTTTTGTATCTGTATTTCGCATCTGTGTTTTGTATCCGTGTTTCGCATCTGTGTTTTGTATTTGCGTTATGTATTTGTGTTTTGCATCTGTGTTTTGTATCCGTGTTTCGCATCTGTGTTTGAAACACAAATACAAAACACAGATGTGAAACACGGATACAAAACACAGGTGCAAATTACAGATACAAAACACAAATACAAAACACAGACGTGAAACACGGATACAAAACACAAATCTGAACTTGTGGATACAAAAGACAAATGTGAACCTGTGAGTTCACTCACGTGAGTTGCAAATCTGAGCTTGTGAGTTACAAATCTGTGAGACCTTTGAGACTCTTTTGACGTTGGGAGTTAACGAACGTCATCATTGGCTGAGGGAATCTGTCAATCATTCTGATTGACAGATTCCTCGGCCAATCAGATCAGTCCGCCTTCAGCCAATCCTATGGCTCTAACGCCCTGGGGGCACGCTGATCCATAGCTCTAATGCCCTGGGGGCACGCTGTCCATAGCTCTAATGCCCTATGGCGGGGGGCACGCTGGTCCATAGCTCTAATGCCCTATGGCGGGGTGCACGCTGGTCCATAGCTCTAATGCCCTATGGCGGGAGGCACGCTGGTCCATAGCTCTAATGCCCTATGGCGGGGGGCACGCTGGTCCATAGCTCTAATGCCCTATGGCGGGGGGCACGCTGGTCCATAGCTCTAATGCCCTATGGCGGGGGGCACGCTGGTCCATAGCTCTAATGCCCTATGGCGGGGGGCACGCTGGTCCATAGCTCTAATGCCCTATGGACCAGCGTGCCCCCAGGGCGTTAGAGCCATAGGATTGGCTGAAGGCGGACCGATCTGATTGGCCGAGGAATCTGTCAATCAGAATGATTGACAGATTCCCTCAGCCAATGATGACGTTCGTTAACGCCCAACGTCAGAAGAGTCTCAAAGGTCTCACAGATTTGTAACTCACAAGCTCAGATTTGCAACTCACGTGAGTGAACTCACAGGTTCACATTTGTCTTTTGTATCCACAAGTTCAGATTTGTGTTTTGTATCCGTGTTTCGCGTCTGTGTTTTGTATTTGTGTTTTGTATCTGTAATTTGCATCTGTGTTTTGTATTTGTGTTTCAAACACAGATGCGAAACACGGATACAAAACACAGATGCAAATTACAGATAAAAAACACAAATACAAAACACAGATGCAAAACACGGATACAAAACACGGATGCGAAATAAAGATACAAAACACAAATCTGAACTTGTGGATACAAAACACAAATGTGAACCTGTGAGTTCACTCACGTGAGTTGCAAATCTGAATTTGTGAGTTACAAATCTGTAATATTTACTGTGAGACTTTTGAGACTATTCTGACATCAGACGCTCGTAAAGCGCCTAGGACGACATTGGGCGAGTCCTTCGTTTATAATGTTTAACAATGAATTTTAGCGTCATCGTCACAAGGCAACGCTTCGGTAATTGAATTCACTTGTATTTTGATTCCAGACGTTACGTGAAGAGTGGCCAGTCTGAATGGACACCCCGGCAAGGCAGCAGTGGACAAAGTAAGACAGAACACAATTTGTACTTTTTGCATTCAACAGACCATCCTAATAACTTTATTCACCTTCACTAAGATTTATTCACGTTCACATTCAGTTAACTTGTCCTAATAAAAAATTTAAAAAAAATGAAATACAAATGTATACACACAACTATCCACACTATATCCCATAATGATTTTATTTTGCAAATGTATTAAACAAAAATCACACCTGTGTGAAGTGAGGGGCGCTCTTATCTAGGGATGCAACGATACTGATTTTTTTCATTTCCGATCCGAAAAATAAAATAAAATAAAAAATAAACATATGTTAATGCAGCAGCCAAGTGTTGTCTCGCAGGTGTCGTCAGTAGGAGCAATTACTAATTATACCCTCGGCAGAATTAAGGGAGAGAGACCAGGGGCCTTTTCCACAAAACTTGGATTAACTAATCCAGGATTTAAGCCAAAACCAGGCTTGTTAAATCCTGGTCTGTACAGCCTGGTTTATTCCATTCCACTTAAGCCAAGCGAGGCTTAGAATGGGTGGATTTATGGAGCCAGGATCATAAAGCCTGGCTGAATGCAGAGCCTGGCTTCTATTTCATACCTACTGACCGCCAGAGGGCGGTGATTTCATCACCTGGATATACATCGCGCGCACGCGCAGAGGTCGAATATTAATACCAACACTGTCACTCGTGACCCCCTGTGGGCGTGAGCCACCGATATAGGTGCCCAGTTCACAGGGTTCATCCTCTTTCATCTTTTCGCCTTTGAGCGCAGGTCGATTTATTCTATTGAGCTCCGGCTACTAGCCCTTCGAGGCTGTATGGGGGGGCTCTCGACGCCGGTCATGCCTATAAGCCTCGTAACCGTTCGGTTGGGGCTACCTTGCGTCCTCCAGAGGCGGCATGGTTGGTGGCGATAATTTTCCGCCGGGCTCCTGGTCCAACTATTATGTTGGACTTTATTTTCTACAGGTAAGTTGTGTGTTACTTTACTTGCCCGGCGGGCGTGCCTGCTACAGCCTTGCGGTATCTTCGCTTTGCTGTGAGGCGTTACATTGGGTTGGTGACA
This sequence comes from Electrona antarctica, assembly GCF_951216825.1. Taxonomy (NCBI): domain Eukaryota; kingdom Metazoa; phylum Chordata; class Actinopteri; order Myctophiformes; family Myctophidae; genus Electrona; species Electrona antarctica. The sequence goes on along the minus strand of NW_027637067.1, from coordinate 598,855 downwards.
GTGTTTGTTCGCTGAAATCCAACTTGTATGATTTGTTGAATTGTCGGTGGTGGCAGTGTCCGTCCATCTTCCCGACTAATGCATTAAGGGTTAGCGGTTGTGTGATAAACACTAACTAAGAGCTAAATCTGTATTTAATGTTTCGCGGTGTGCTGTTTGTGTGTCTCGCAGAGGTGTGCTTCGCCTCGACAGCGACCGCAGCGGCGCTTATTTGACTATTAATCAATACTCACGTTGAATGGCCGCACGGTGCTAAAATGAGCAGCAACAGCAATATTTTATGGCGTCGGTAACTATGGGCTCGTAGAAGGTGTGCTTCGCCTCGATAGAGCGACTGCCGCGACGCTAGTCATGTTGAATGACCACTCCTCCCCACGTGTTTTCTGCAGAAGAGTGTGTTTCGCTCTGTCGCAGACGTGCAATCAACCACATATATGTGGAGCTTGGTTGCAACGATGTCTACCAAGAGGAGGTTTGTGTGGTCGTGACGTTAATGAGCACTCCTCCCCAGACGATTTCTGGTTAAGGAACAAACCAAAATGCATGTCAAGTTGTAAACGCAGCTCAGTGCTGACTTGCTAGTTTGTTTTGCTCGTTATATCAAGCAGGAATATGACAATGTTGTCACTGTGTGCAGTGTGCTTAACGTCACAGCTTAACTTAAGTGTATACTGCTATCTGAGATAGGCATAGTGCTTTTATCTCATAGCTTGAGTGTGATCCGCTCAGCTGCTGTTCGGGTAATACTTGTTTGTGCTTGGCAGTATAATTACTAATATAATGGTTCAAGCGTCTATCGCTTTACCATTGCGTGGTTATCAAACTATCTACTTGGCATGGGATCGAGTGCTCTCCCCTATGTCTGCATAGTATTGGTAACATGTACTGATACGTTGAGGTGAAGAAAATGCCAGCAATCGTATGTCCTTTTGCATGATTTTTATTTACCTCTGACGAGAGTGAACAAACTAACGCGTTTCGGCCTGTAAATGGCCTTCCTCAGCGTTATACATGTACATAACATGTACTGATAATCAATATCAATAGGCATATAATGCTGTGCTTATTCCTATTTTGGACTAGTCCTCATTAGCTGCCTTTGCAGCAACTGCCCTGAAGTACTGTAGCTTGAGTGATCATGCTCTTTTGCTGCATTATCACTGACACTGGGGGTGTGTTTCGCTCCATTGCTGTCATACTGTGTGCTTGAGTTGTCTTCGCTCTTCGCCATGTCTACATAGTATTGTTAACATACTGTGTGTACTGATGGTCATTTTCACTAGCACCGAGGGCATGTTCCGCCCCGCCACTATCATATTGTGTACTTGACATAGGCATGAGTGGTCTCCGCTCTTCGCCATGTCTGCATTGTATTAATGACATACTGTGCGTACAGATGATCAGCTTTGGCCGCGTTATCACTGGCATTGAGAGTGTGCTTCGCTCTGCTGCCATTATCTGTAGGTACAGATGACCAATAAGCATAACGCTGTGGCTGACTGGTTCTCGCTGCTTTGGCCGCGTTATCACTGGCATTGAGAGTGTGTTTCGCTCTGCTGCCATTCTCTGAAGGTTACGCAGTAACCATGGTTATAAGAGATATAAGCGAGGAATGCGCGAGTACGTGCTTTTATGCCCTCGTCGAGAGGGCACGTGCTACGTCATGACGCAAAAGAGGCCCATTCCCTTATATACTTAATAGAATGTGAGTGTACTATAAGTACTTCTGTTGTCCACGCCCAAGTTGGGACGCGTCCCATAGCGAACTGCTGAGGGTTAGATCTTCGTATAACCACGACATTGTGTACCTGGTACTCACTACTGCTTTGACATGTGCAGTATACTGTGATTACTTGCTATCATAGCTTGAGTGTACGTCGCTCTGCTGCTGCCAGATATTACCAATATGCTTGGTATTAAAATGGTTGTATATGACAGTCCAAGTGTTTGGCCTTGCCACTATACTATGGCACTACTTGACACTGTAGCTTGAGTGATTCTCGCTCTTTTGCTGCATTATCACTGACACTGGGGGGTGTGTTTCCACAGACAGAATCCCCTGTCACAGTTTAGGGAGAGGGTGCATTCTCACCCGGGTCACCTTCGGCTGCGTAAACTGACCACTGACAATCATGCCTATTGTCCGAACCCTACTTGATTCTTGTGCATCCTGCACCAGGGCGTTGCACGCCAACGCAAGTAAACTGTGGTTTAGTTGAGACAAAGCACCACCATGTTGCTCTGTGTTTTCAATACCTGCCTGTGATATTGGCAGCCTTAACCTCTCCACCAGGAGAGTAATTGTGATTGAGAACTGTTGTGCCCAGTACGGGCCCTGAGAGCCTATTATGTTAGACCTACCACATGCACTTGGTGGTCAGAACGGCTCTTCATTGGCTATGATGGCTCTAATAAAGGTTGCGCTCTCTCTGGACAGCGCCTGTCACACTTTATTGTGGGTATGCCATCAGCCACGCTGACGGGGCGAGCAATCGCCCCCTACCATCTGGTACGAGGTACCACCCTACCAGGTTTGGATGGACTTTGTCCCCAGCCCTTGGATCGGGCCGTTCTCACTCAAATGGCTATCTGCTAGTACCATTTGCCCTCACTGTGACCCTACGGAAGTGAGTAGGTTGTCTTCAGGCCCTGCCCGGTGCCTGAGACTGGGATGCCGATGGGTCTGGGTTTACCATTCACCAATCCCTCTTATGTCTTCAAGGACTTTCTGCCTTTCACGTTGGCTAGCCTATTATTTTTAGTTTGCTCCACAGCCAGGCATGGAGCATTCTAGTACCTGCCTAGCCTATTGTGCCCTGTCCGGGCTCTATGGCACGGCATAGCTGTGATGGCTGGTTGGTTGTTTGTGTCTGATAAAGGGCACAGGAAGGGCTGTGCCTTGATTCAAGAGAGACTAACGCAACACTTAGAGGTACTTTGATTGTTGCGTTGAGGTAGATTTCTTCAGTAGGCCTCAAGGCCTCCCCAGAGGCATTTTGACATGCCAGACCAGGGGGTGGACATCTGTGCTGCAGTGCAGCCAAATGGGCTCCATCTGTTTTGGGCTTTTGCCAAGAGTCAGCCAACCTGACTCTCCCTCACCTTGTGGTGACGGCTGTTTGGCTGTCCATTAGATCTGCAAACCGACCTCGGTAAGCGCAGATTCCTCGTGACCATGTTGGTATGAGTCATCCAGGTGATGAAATCACCGCCCTCTGGCGGTCAGTAGGTATGAAATAGAACGCAAGTTATGTATATAACTATGGTTCTATGAATACCGGATGACCGCCAGAGTTCATTGTCACTCGGAATCCCGACGAAAAGATTTCATGAGGATGAACCCTGTGAACTGGGCACCTATATCGGTGGCTCACGCCCACAGGGGGTCACGAGTGACAGTGTTGGTATTAATATTCGACCTCTGCGCGTGCGCGCGATGTATATCCAGGTGATGAAATCACCGCCCTCTGGCGGTCATCCGGTATTCATAGAACCATAGTTATATACATAACTTGCGTTTTCCTCTCTAGACCCATTTGGTGGAACACAGATTTACAGATCCTTCTTCTTCGTGGGGTATTATGGCCGTTGGCATCCTTAATAGTTGCATTACTGCCCCCTTCTGTATATCTCAGTATCTTTACTAATCTATTCCAGACTTACTGATACAAGGTGTAAAATAATACTAGCCTAGTGGAGGCGTGTATAAACTTAGGGGGGTTGATGCTATTGTGGCGGTCCGCCCCTACTTAATTTATTCACGTCACCTTCATTCACGTCACTTCATTCATCCGTCCCTCTCATCCATTCACAAACCCTGTCAGCCAATCACACCACGTCATTTTCCTCACGTTACCTACCCCGCGTCAGTCGAAGTTAAAGTCAGGAAATCACCCCGCTGTCACGGGGCTCCAGTCAGAGAGCATGAAGAAGGTTGACACAGTTTTGGCATAAATGGTTTATATGAAGTTGAGTTTAGTTGATTGACAGACATGGATGGTGAAATGAATGAATGACTCAATGAATGAATGGTATCTGCAATACAGTAACAGAAATACATGGGAATATTAGGGAAATTAATGACAAATGAGTACAGCTGGTTCTTTGCTAAATTGTGTAAATGAATAGGAACATGTCTAGTTAATTTAGCACACACTATGCACCACATACAAAATACATTAAATGACTGTCAAGTTATCAAGTGAACACTGCACAAAGTACATGCTTATGGTAAATAATGCTTTTGCTTTTAAAGCTTAGCTCAAAGCCTCATGAACTAATGGAAATAAGCATGTTAACCCATTTGCTCACTGTGAGCCATTTACTGAAAGCAGAAGGCTAGTTTAAGATGCTAATAACCACAAGGTAATTCCTGTTAGCTTAGCCACAGAAATTAGCATATGAATTAATGCCCAAAAACGAACTTTTTAGACAACATGTAGATGACATCCAAAGGATGCTTATAATATGGACAACATTTTTAAAAACACACAAGGACGCACTAGTCTGCCCCATTGTCCACTTGATACATCTATCAATTAATCAATGCATTTTTCCAAGTGCCTGGAAAAAAGCCATTGTAACACCCATTTTTAAGGCTGGGGACCAAACAAATGTGGCTAACTATAGACCAATCAGCATCCTACCTGTTGTGTCCAAAGTGGCTGAGAAATGGGTGGCCCAACAACTAACCGCTCATTTGAACTCGGACCACAATCCTCTGAACCCACTGCAGTTCGGTTTCCGCTCCAATCACTCAACAGAAACAGCTAACTGTTACTTTTTGGAAAATGTAAAGTCAAAGTTAGATGCAGGTGGCATAGTGGGCTCCGTATTTCTGGACCTTAAAAAGGCCTTTGATACGGTGAACCATCAGGTACTTTTGTCAAAGCTCTCTTTATTTAACTTTTCTACTGAAGCAGTCAAATGGATGAGTTCCTATTTAACAGACAGGAACCAAAGTGTCCGTATTGGTAACACTCAGTCATCTTATCTCAACTGCAACATTGGAGTTCCTCAGGGATCAATACTGGGACCGATCTTGTTTAGTTTATATATAAATGATCTGCCTTCTGTTTGTCCAACTGTCTCCATACAGATGTACGCTGATGACACAGTTATTTATATACATGCTAAAAATAAACAACTAGCAGCAGACAAATTAACTGCAGCCATGGTCCATGTATCTGACTGGCTGAGGAACTCATGTTTGCATCTGAACACAAAAAAAACTGTTGGTATGTTCTTCTCACGTAACTCCACTGACCCTGACATTGATATTCTTATCGAGGGTAACAGCATTCAGGTAGTATCAGAATTTAAATATCTTGGAATCACACTAGACTCAAACTTGACATTAAAAAAACAGATTAAAAATGTAGCCAATAAAATCAAATTCAATCTATCTAACTTCAGACACATAAGACCATATCTCACAACAGACGCCGCTAAACTCTTCATGCATGCTACGATTTTTTCACACATAACATACTGTTTCACAACCTGGTCACAGACAAATCAGACAACGTTAAAACCCATAGAATCACTTTATAAACAGACATTAAAAACCCTGGACCAAAAGCCCAACCGTTACCACCATTGCCATATAGTTCAAAAGTACAATTTATTTACTTTTGACAGCTTCAAACATTTTTCAGATGCTTGTCTCATTTTTAAAATCTTAAATGGACTTGCACCTCCACCACTGAAACAGTACATATATCGAAGGGACAGTGGTGATAGAACAACAAGGGCAACTACCAGAGGAGACTGTGAAGTGCCAATCAAACGTAGTGTGTTTGGTAAAAGAGTCTTCTCTGTTAGAGCCTCCCATCACTGGAACAGTCTCCCTACAGAAATAAGAGAGACCTCCAACTATTTGACCTTCAAATTTAACCTGAAGAGGTGGCTAAAAACAAATCAAGTCTGTAATCATGAGTAACTATCAGCACTATTTAGTTTTCATCACCGGTGTCATTTTTCCACTTCACAGTTGTTCTGTCCCCTGTACCATGTTGATCTGTTCCTGTATTGTTTTGTGTTTTTGTATGGACATAGTGGTGGGTGCTGGCACATGCACACATGGCATCAACGCATGGTGTGTGTGCTGGCACACTATACATTCTGTCCTTCTTTTATCTGTATTGTACTATATGTGTCATTGTATGTTTAGTTTTACTACCATTTTAAGAGCCTGCTCAGGGACTACAGATGAAAATTAGCTTATGGCTAACTCTGGCACATTTACATGAAAGTGAAAACTGAAATGTTGATTAATGAGCATTGTCCCTGTCAAATAAATACATAAATAAATAATAAATAATGACATCTTTCACAATGAACTGTTACAACATGAATTTATATTGTACTTTATACACAAATAATTGCCTTACTTCCTCAAGAACACATTCTGTTGGTCAGGTTAGTCTGTGCAGCTGCAGTTTAGAACTGCACAGTCACAAAACTGGGGTCCTGTTGCATTAGGGAGTGCCCCAACAGATGCCTGAGCTAGAGTTGAAAACTGGGTCCTATAGAATGACTAGAGGTTGCCCAAAAAAGGCCTGTACAAAATAAGGCAAATAAATTAAGCTATGGGGAATTTTCTACACAAGGACTTAAGCTTCTAAAATAAATACTGCTGCTGTAATTAAAGAGAGAAAACACTCTCAATAGTGGATAGACTGAATGATTAACTACCCCAAAAATATAGTCTACATTTTACCACTACTCTTAACTTAAAACTTCATAATGAAATCATCATAATAAATGTAATAGAATTCTTAATATTGTAAGCATAATGATATTGTAGCATCGTGATATTTGGCCATAACTCCCTCCTCTGGGGAAGGGGGTTGTTGCCCAGACAGGGGCCAGACTGGTGAACCGTGGGTCATGGGTTCAATAGTGGGTGAAATGTTACAATGGTAATATGTTGTAAAACAATGAGTAATGGTAATAGTAATGTTTTCACCTACCAAAAAAAAAATATTTTTGAGTGGTGTAAACCACTCCTACAACTGGCTTTGTTAGTTTACGTGTCTGTCCGTACCTGTGTCTGTCCGTACCGTGAGCATGGTTGCTATGGTCACCCAGTTCACACAGGTGTGATTTCATTACGTCAGACATTACGTCAGACCACAGCTGATCAGTCTATATAAGACCTTACACCACTCAGTTCATACGGGTGTGATTTTTTCTTTACCACTTGCACCACAGCAAACCTATTCTGGGGGAACATTCACCAAAAGCAGGTGATCTACAAGCTCACAAACTGTCATGATGAGGTTGTGCAGCCTATATATTTTGGTTCTTTGATTTGGTATATAGTGCTAAAATTAGTCCTTTAATGCAGACCGAATCAAACAAGGCAACATAAACCCATAATAAGTGTGGCAAAAGTCATTGGTTTGTGATCAGATTGACTGCTTAACACATTGATTGCTACAGAATCTAGCCAGGCCTGTTCTTCTGGTGCTATAGGCTTAACATTGAAGGAAGGACACTGTTCGGGGGGGCACTCTTATAGCGAGAATCACACGCATACATCAAAAGAAAGCTGAACTTGTCCACTTCAATTTAAAAAATACATTTTGATTTTACCATCTTCCATTCTGGAGATATTGACCTTTTGAAACAGAAGACTCTGCTATCATAAGGAACTAAATTCTACTGTAATAATAAAAATCACACCCCTGCGAAGTGAGCGGTGCAACTCTGTTCTCTACTTATTCACTACAGCTCGCTATATACGGTCTAGACTATAATTACGCATAACATAGTTTGTAATAATTTGAAATGTCAGGTTGTTGTGCCGTGATTCCCATCATCATATAATATATTCCTATAATATGCATTTATATGTATATAGGCAAACCTGTTCAAGTAGAGAAATGTACATGTATACAAATTAATAATGCAAAGAATCATTTTTATTTACAAACAAACATGGAAACCAGCTGCTGTCATAAAGCTTCATGTCCAGTGTCCACGGTACTGTCCCGTTGCAGATGGAAATCTTCTGGATCAGGCCGGTAGACAAAAGATGTCCCTATTTGACAAAAGACTTGATTAGAACCGTAGACGTGGTCTGGAATATTCAACTAAAAATGTATTTCATTCATAAAACGAGCAACTTGTAGGCTATTTAGCTTCCATGTAGGTCAAGTTTGTTGAATGAATAAATATATAATCCATACATGCATGCTCGCGTGACATAACTATCACAGATATTCCCATTTGATTCTGTTATTAGGTTATATTATCAAACTGATGCACTCATCATGCAGGACGCGTGCTGCTCCACCAGGCACCATGTATAATGGTTTTGGTTTAGCTAGCCAAGCTACAGCTATGCTAATGTAGCATCCGAAGCAGCAGCAACACAGTCATAAATGTAGCACCGTATGACAGTATAGCCTAGCCTGGCTTGTTCAGCCTCATATTGTGGATTTACTGAAGCTTCCTCCCTGAAGAATCCTTCTCGGGAGTGAATCCACAATATGAGGCAGCTGGCCAAGCCAGGCTACGTATAGCATAGCATACACAGCGAACTTTACTTACACATGAAAACACCGCAGGCAGGAGTCCGAACACAAGGCATGAAGCGAGCTGTAGGCCAAACATTGAAAGACCTGGTGGGACTTCAGACAAGACAAAAAGGGTTGGGTTTACCCGCCAACCTATAGGAGAGAAGGTCCGTTTGTTACGCTACACTGGGCGGTCTTTTCACACTTGTATGTTTTTTGACTGCACAGTGCACAGTCACGGACTCACAGAAGAGGAAAGAGGCACTTTCGGAACGAAAAGGATTTTAAAGTAGTTTGGTCTGGTACAGTAAGCAATTCAACAGGAAAATAGAATCCCTGCCCGTCGTGGCCGAACAGAACATTAAAACAAACGTTATAATTCAACGTGCATGCATTTTGTCATTCACTCCTAACCTAGCTCTGGTCCATAGCCTAATGCTTCTATGATTCTGCATTGGCATAATCATAGAAGCATTTTAGGCTATGGACCAGAGCTACTCCTAACCTAGAAACAGTACAGTAAGATATCAAAAGAGATTGCATGCAAGCCATCAAATACTTCAGGTGTTACGTCGAGTCGTCGACTCCGTGAAGTTTGGGATCTCTCGTTCCCCCTCGCATCAATTTGTTAATCCACCCGACCCATAATCAATAATCCGCCTGACCACAGACCAAATATAAAAGGACATCAGTGCTTTACACAGAGGATGCGACATTAGGCTATAAATGAAGTAAGCATACTTTAAACCACCCCATATGCTTTGGTAGTTGTATAACAAAGTTAATATGAATGCCATGTTCATGGAGATGACTGGAGATTATGATCATAGCCTAGTAATTTAAATGTAAAGTCGGCTATGCATGACTATTATATTTCTAAATAAATTGCCACTGCTCCAAAACCTAGACTCTAGAGCTAATCATTTTGGGCATATAAACAATACTTTGAGAGAAATGTAGCCAGGTCTGATAATGATGTAATTGTACCATGTTGGCTCTATGCCCAAGTCATGTAGCCTATAGGCCTACTGTACTACTAGAAGACTTTTTTTTGATTGTTTATTTATTTCCGTGTCCTGCACACATTCTGCCCAACCCTCATGGATTTATAAGACACTTTTTCACAATTGCATTTACAGCATGTTTACATAATTCATTACATTACAACTCAGATTTATACAGAGTACGGTCTTCTTTCCCAAGCTTGACAAATACAATCTGCCATGTTTCTGCATATAATGTCACAATATGAAGCAGAGATCAGTTCTCTCAAAATACAAACCCTGTTGCAGTGATTCATTCATTGACGTTTTGATATGTGTACATATAGGCCCATCTGTCAAAATGCCTAAAAGATCAAGAGCACATACAGTACATTTTGGAACCTCTCACTAATGAAAGCCAGCAGCTATGATTCAAACTGTCAGTGGTAATATGCACATTAGCTTAGTGGTTCCCACAGTGGGGTTCGGGGACCCCCAAGGGGCCCTTGAGTGTTACAGGGGGTCCCCAGCTAAATAATAATTAGGAACCAAATGTATTCAGTGTACAAATGGAACCAAATGGACCCATTTGTACACCGAGTTAAGTTAACTTTGGGGTCCCAGAGATAGAAATGCCATTAAATGGCCGACCGTAGCCTAATTCAGGTCAAACTTTATGGGGGTCCACAGGCTGAGTGTCAAGGTGTACTGTAGGCTACATTACTTCAGATCATTTTCCAAATATATTACAAAACATTAAAATTGAGGTGCCCAGTGGCAATGCCAATGGGTGGCACTCATTAGTGCCCACTCTTCTGGATCCCGGTCAATAGAGTAGGTACTTTGAATACAACAGAACTTGACTTTATCATATCAAAGCGATCAGGCATCTCCACCAGACTCCATGCAATAAAATACAAATGCTGATTGTTTGAGCGATTCATTCATTGAGGTTTTGGAGGTGTACATATAGGCCCATCTGTCAAAAGTACTAAAAGATGAAGAGCACATATAACACTGCACATATACAGTACATTTTGGAACCTCTCAATGACAGCCAGCAGCTATGATTCCAACTGTCAGTCATGTGACAGTGATAATGCACATTAGCCCAGTGGTTCCCACAGTGGGGTCTGGGGACCCCCAAGGGGTCCTTGAGTGTTCCAGGGGGTCCCCAGCTATATAATAATTAGGAACCAAATTTACCTTTTGGGTCTGTAACTCAAGAGTGTACAAATCCAATTTGTATTGTAAGTTAAGTTAACTGAATTTACAATAGGCCTATACATTGGGGTCCCAGAGAGAAATGCCACAATGGGCCCAATGCATATAATTTCTAATGGGGGTCCACAGGCCAATGAGTGTCAATTTGTACTGTAGGCTATTACTTGAGATCATTTTATATATATATATATATATATATATATATATATATATATATATATATATATATATGTGTACCCCCCTCGCAAGATCCTCCTCCTGGAGAAACAGGAGGGGAGGGGGGAATCAAATGTCCGAGCCGAGGTGGAAAGCCTGGTTTCGATGTGTAAGTTACATCTTTGTCAGGTCATTCGTCAGACCTGACGAAGATGTAACTTACACATCGAAACGTTGTCACTTTTTACTTGCACCCTGTTGTAATAAACTAAGGGCCTAAATCGTCTGAGCTGCTCCAGTGCCTTCAATATTTAAATGTTTTAACCCATTCTGGACGGGAACCCCATTTGGTGTTTTAAGCATTACGTTATACTTTAGCTATTGAAAAATAGCACATCTACAAGCTTGTAGATCTGCTATTTTTTAAAGATCGTGTCTCAAATCTTTTAATAAGCTTTCAGAGCGAACGCTTTTAACTCAAATCACCTGTGGGGTCCCTGGAACAACATATTTTCAGATGGGGTCGGCGGCCAATTACATATAGTTGTTGGGGTCCTTGACATGAAAAACGTTGAGAACCGCTGACATAGAAACATTTCTGAAAACTGTCAGGATTTAGAAAACATTTGTAGAATCGTCCTCAGGTCTAAATGGATTAATACTGTATGTAATTATAAAGAATAAGGCATTTGGTGCATGGTGTTAGCTGGCTTTCTTCCTGATGCGTAGCAGTCACATGCGATGGCCCAATTGTGGTCCATCTCCCATCTCTCCTGCATCAGCTCCTGCTGGGAGAGGTTTTTTCATTTAAAATTAAGCATTCAAAAAAGTTACATGAAGTCCCCGCCCTCACATTTATACATCAGTGGTTCCCAGTGTTGATTCCGTCGACTAAAACTAAGACGAACAATGTTCGAACAATGTTCGTCTTAGCCCACAACGCGTCGCTGCGACGCGTTGTGGGCTTGTAGATCAGCTATTTTTTAGTGTAAAAACAGTCATTACGACGGCATCAAGGCACAGCCTAAACACATTTTGTTCGACTAAATCAACTGTAGATGTAGGTGACTAAAATGTGACTAAAACTAAATGAAAACTATTCAAGGGACTATGACTAAAACTAAAATCTAAATTTGCTGTCAAAAACAACACCGGTGGTTCCCAAAGTGGGGTCCTTGAGGGAGTTCCAGGGGGTCCGCAGCTATCTTGGAACCAAATGGACCCTTATAGGGTCTGTAACTCTGAGTGTACAAATGGAACTTTGGCCCCTAGCCTCAGTTGGACATATTTGATTTCGATGTGGTGACAAATTAAACATAATGTTGATCTGGCACACTATCAAGGAAATTAAAACATGGCTCTTTAATGTAAAAAAAGGTTGCCGTCGTCAGCCGGATTTGCCTACTGTCTCCAACCAGGAGGTCTCAGGTGATCCAAGTCAGTGGTTCTCAAACTGTGGGTCCACACATCATGTTTGGGAGGGGTCCCCACTCCCCAGGTCACGGTGACAGTAAAGTGATGATTTAAGGACTTTCAAGACCTTTGTAATACCTGCAAAAAGAAAAAAAAGACCATTACTGCATTATGCCCGTAGCCTTCTTCGACCTTACAGGCGTATGCAAAGGCTCAACTTATGTAACTTAGATAGCATTTTATGTAGATTTATTACATGGCTTGGTTGAATGCTTGATTCTGATTGGTCAATCGCTTAATTCAGCGGTGAGTTATCTCATGATAATGACCGCTCCGCTGTATAATGACCGCTGCCTAATCAAACCCTCTGAGCACCACCAGCTGCGCGGCTGCGCCCGCTTGATTTACTGCCGTTTCCAACATAACAGCCATGTAAACACACACACTACTGACACACAATGTAATTTACAGCTAAACATTGCTCTTAAAAATGTTTTTGAAAACATTTGAGCGAGAAATAGACGAAGCAGCTGGACCCGAAAATGGATTCTATTTGATCAACTCACTTCCTTGTTTTCCGACAGTGCTTCAGCCCTGCAGCTGGGCAGACGCAGCCAGCGCGAAGTTATGGAATACTTTTTTTGTTGTGTTTTGGATCAATGGATTAATTTATGTTAGTTAGCCATGTAATAAGCGGGATAATATCTGGCTAGGTGGTCATTGTCGGGATATAATTCACCTTCAGGGAGTGTAACCACCTCGGCTTCGCCTCGGTGGTTAAACTCCCTGTCGGTGAATTATCTCCCGACAATGACCACCTAGCCAGATATTATCCCTTACATAGCACCCTATTGTACACGTTTCATTATATAGATATTCCACTGAGGTTCTTAGCATAGCGTATGTATGATTCTTGATGACTATTTTATCATTCATTTGATATATTACCATGTTTGATTATTGCTTACTGTAAATTTCTCTGGATTAAGAGCATCTGCTAAATGCCTAAATTGTATATTGTAAAGATAATCAACAAAGTATAGGCCTACTATAAAACGAAATTAATAGTTGTTGGGTTTCCTTGACATGAAAAGGTGTGAGAACCGCTGCTTTACAGTATGCATGTGGTACATGCATTACATTTACAGATAAGGAGGAGGCTGCAGCTAGTACCTCTTGACACCCACCCACGGACCCCCATTTGAAAAGATAAGCCAGTTACCCCATGAGTTGTTTTTTCTTTTTTACTGATCTAGCAGTGAGTGATTTAACTATTCTCATTTCAAGGACCCACGTACAGTTTGCCATGCATTATGCTACAATAAATATCATTTCGTTCCATTTATACACTCTCTGAGTAACAGAACAATACGGGTCCATTTGGTTCCTAACTATTACTAATAGCCTATCATTCACCTGGGGACCCCCTTTAGTGAGGGGTGCGTTAAAACGAGAGGATTAAGGTTGGTGAGGGGTGCGTTAAAACGATAGGATTAAGGTTGGTGAGGGGTGCGTTAAAACGAGAGGATTAAGGTTGGTGAGGGGTGCGTTAAAACGATAGGATTAAGGTTGGTGAGGGGTGCGTTAAAACGATAGGATTAAGGTTGGTGAGGGGTGCGTTAAAACGATAGGATTAAGGTTGGTGAGGGGTGCGTTAAAACGATAGGATTAAGGTTGGTGAGGGGTGCGTTAAAACGAGAGGATTAAGGTTGGTGAGGGGTGCGTTAAAACGAGAGGATTAAGGTTGGTGAGGGGTGCGTTAAAACGAGAGGATTAAGGTTGGTGAGGGGTGCGTTAAAACGAGAGGATTAAGGTTGGTGAGGGGTGCGTTAAAACGAGAGGATTAAGGTTGGTGAGGGGTGCGTTAAAACGAGAGGATTAAGGTTGGTGAGGGGTGCGTTAAAACGAGAGGATTAAGGTTGGTGAGGGGTACGTTAAAACGAGAGGATTAAGGTTGGTTAGGGGTGCGTTAAAACCACCGGATTAAGGTTGGTGAGGGGTGCGTTAAAACGATAGGATTAAGGTTGGTGAGGGGTGTGTTAAAACGAGCGGATTAAGGTTGGTGAGGGGTGCGTTAAAACGAGAGGATTAAGGTTGGTGAGGGGTGCGTTAAAACGAGAGGATTAAGGTTGGTTAGGGGTGCGTTAAAACCACCGGATTAAGGTTGGTGAGGGGTGTGTTAAAACGAGCGGATTAAGGTTGGTGAGGGGTGTGTTAAAACGAGCGGATTAAGGTTGGTGAGGGGTGCGTTAAAACGAGAGGATTAAGGTTGGTGAGGGGTGTGTTAAAACGAGCGGATTAAGGTTGGTGAGGGGTGCGTTAAAACGAGCGGATTAAGGTTGGTGAGGGGTGCGTTAAAACGAGAAGATTAAGGTTGGTGAGGGGTGCGTTAAAACGAGAGGATTAAGGTTGGTGAGGGGTGCGTTAAAACGAGAGGATTAAGGTTGGTGAGGGGTGCGTTAAAACGAGATGATTAAGGTTGGTGAGGGGTGCGTTAAAACGAGAGGATTAACCTGTGCGTTTTTTGACGCACGCGACGGAGACGCAACGCGTCCGGTGGAGCCCTGGCGTAAGAACAGATCATGTGTCAGACGGCCCACCGCGGTCCTGTCGCTAGTCGCGGTAGAATTAATCATACCTCCCGTTGTTGTCGATCGCCTCAGGGGTGTTTTGGCTACATTTAGCTGCTTCAGCCACATCCGGGATAACATCCGGTCCGTCGCTAAATGTGCTCCGCTGCTATAATTTATTTAATGGATTAAATAACCCCGGGCGTTCAGGGTGTTCATAGTAGTAGTGCAGGCATGCGGGCAGATCATTGGAAAATATGCTAGGCAAAGCAAGGTCATGATACAACTCATGACTTTGAACCTTTTCTTATGTTGGTGGTGGAACTGGCTATGGTACATTTAATGTCAGGAGGAAACGGATATTATTATTGCTACTATTATTACTGTTTCACCTAGCCATGAAAACCTGAACTAGGAGGAGTTTAGTGACAGTATGTTTGCGGGTAGGTAGCGAGCCAACTGATCTTTCACAATGTAAAGGCTGTCCATCCAGATCACTGTAGTCATCTGCAATGGGTGTGCATGCTGTCCCTTCCATCCAGACGAAGGCCTCTGTGTCTTTTGTCTGAGTCTTTGGCCTTTTTTTCTGTGGTCTGGGGATGGAGAGTTCGGCTCTGAGTCTCAGGGAGGTGACATATCCTCACTGGACACTCCACATGCGTTTGAACATAAAACCACACACAAATACACGATGTTATTAGTACTAATTCTCCAATTCTTTAAACATGAATGTTATGCTGCCTAGTGCCTACACGGGCAGATGCAAAAGATACAAAGGTGCGTTTGTTAGCAGCTCAACCACTGAAAACAAAGTGTGTGTGTGTGTGTGTGTGTGTGTGTGTGTGTGTGTGTGTGTGTGTGTGTGTGTGTGTGTGTGTGTGTGTGTGTGTGTGTGTGTGTGTGTGTGTGTGTGTGTGTGTGTGTGTGTGTGTGTGTGTGTGTGTGTGTGTGTGTGTGTGTGTGTGTGTGTGTTATTATTGTGAAACATCTGCATTACTTAAGTGTTAATTTTCAAGAAGTCGACGACACAATTTTAGAATGTTTCTATTTTAACTCGCTTTTTCTTTCATTGATTAATGTGCTTTAATGTCTTGGCCAGCCTCCCAACACATAAATCTATGCTGAATCACTTTCCAACTATGGGAAAACACATGATAAAAAAAAGTATCTGATATCTATTTTACCTCTGCAGGCGAGTGTGCAAATCATTGCCGAGTTGTAATATAGCATTTGGTCGTGTGGTGAACAGTACAAATGAACTTCTTTCTCATTATGTGAAAGTAACATCAGTTAACTTATTAACGTTCTGACATTTAATAAGGAGTGAAACAATGCGTGCCAAGTTGGAAAGTTTCGTTTATAATTATATACATATAACTCGCGCTGTTTGCTTGCAGATCTGTCCGTGCAGAGACCCGCCTGTCAAAAGTAACTGCTCTACAAGCTCATCGCGGCTGTTGTATATAATTTAAAGCTTGGGAATCCTCTGTGCAGGCTATGGTGGCGTATTTCGATATTTCCTGTTGCCTTATATGGTGTGGAATGGGCGTGGATGTTCCATCTAACCAGGCGACACCAGGCGAATCGTTTGGGAAAAATGCGGAAAGGATACACTCGGCGAGCCGCACAAATGAAGTGATTACACCAGCTTCCATGAATAACACGGGAGCAAAGCGTAGGTTGAGAGGACGGATTAATACGATATCATTACGCATCTGTTTACGCATCAGTTACACTGCAGCGTATTTCTCCTTTGTGAATGAGGACCTATATCTCATTTTGAAAGGCAATCCTATAGTATTATACCCAGTCCTGATGGTGGCGGTAACTTCACCATTATGCCCATTTTGACCAAATAGAGCGAATCTGGCGATATCACTTCCGGTTCAACAGATGTAAACATCCGCTAGCTTTCTGCACTCTTATTACACAGTCAGATGTCCGGGATGCTAAGCTATCATCGTTTATTTTAATAACTAAGTCAAATTAAGCTCTAATCAAGCGTCAAGGGCCATAAGGGGGTTAATAAGACAGCATGTTCTTAATTTTGGTTTGCACCAAAGGTCAACAGCCCACCTCTCTTTAATGGATGTTCCATTACAGTGGATTTGACCCAAAGGTCAACAGCCCACCTCTCTTTAATGGATGTTCCATTACAGTGGATTTGACCCAAAGGTCAACAGCCCACCTCTCTTTAATGGATGTTCCATTACAGTGGATTTGACCCAAAGGTCAACAGCCCACCTCTCTTTAATGGATGTTCCATTACAGTGGATTTGACCCAAAGGTCAACAGCCCACCTCTCTTTAATGGATGTTCCATTACAGTGGATTTGACCCAAAGGTCAACAGCCCACCTCTCTTTAATGGATGTTCCATTACAGTGGATTTGACCCAAAGGTCAACAGCCCACCTCTCTTTAATGGATGTTCCATTACAGTGGATTTGACCCAAAGGTCAACAGCCCACCTCTCTTTAATGGATGTTCCATTACAGTGGATTTGACCCAAAGGTCAACAGCCCACCTCTCTTTAATGGATGTTCCATTACAGTGGATTTGACCCAAAGGTCAACAGCCCACCTCTCTTTAATGGATGTTCCATTACAGTGGATTTGACCCAAAGGTCAACAGCCCACCTCTCTTTAATGGATGTTCCATTACAGTGGATTTGACCCAAAGGTCAACAGCCCACCTCTCTTTAATGGATGTTCCATTACAGTGGATTTGACCCAAAGGTCAACAGCCCACCTCTCTTTAATGGATGTTCCATTACAGTGGATTTGACCCAAAGGTCAACAGCCCACCTCTCTTTAATGGATGTTCCATTACAGTGGATTTGACCCAAAGGTCAACAGCCCACCTCTCTTTAATGGATGTTCCATTACAGTGGATTTGACCCAAAGGTCAACAGCCCACCTCTCTTTAATGGATGTTCCATTACAGTGGATTTGACCCAAAGGTCAACAGCCCACCTCTCTTTAATGGATGTTCCATTACAGTGGATTTGACCCAAAGGTCAACAGCCCACCTCTCTTTAATGGATGTTCCATTACAGTGGATTTGACCCAAAGGTCAACAGCCCACCTCTCTTTAATGGATGTTCCATTACAGTGGATTTGACCCAAAGGTCAACAGCCCACCTCTCTTTAATGGATGTTCCATTACAGTGGATTTGACCCAAAGGTCAACAGCCCACCTCTCTTTAATGGATGTTCCATTACAGTGGATTTGACCCAAAGGTCAACAGCCCACCTCTCTTTAATGGATGTTCCATTACAGTGGATTTGACCCAAAGGTCAACAGCCCACCTCTCTTTAATGGATGTTCCATTACAGTAGGTCAAAGGTCAACAGCCCACCTCTCTTTAATGGATGTTCCATTACAGTAGGTCAAAGGTCAACAGCCCACCTCTCTTTAATGGATGTTCCATTACAGTAGGTCAAAGGTCAACAGCCCACCTCTCTTTAATGGATGTTCCATTACAGTAGGTCAAAGGTCAACAGCCCACCTCTCTTTAATGGATGTTCCATTACAGTAGGTCAAAGGTCAACAGCCCACCTCTCTTTAATGGATGTTCCATTACAGTAGGTCAAAGGTCAACAGCCCACCTCTCTTTAATGGATGTTCCATTACAGTAGGTCAAAGGTCAACAGCCCACCTCTCTGTAATGGATGTTCCATTACAGTAGGTCAAAGGTCAACAGCCCACCTCTCTGTAATGGATGTTCCATTACAGTAGGTCAAAGGTCAACAGCCCACCTCTCTGTAATGGATGTTCCATTACAGTAGGTCAAAGGTCAACAGCCCACCTCTCTGTAATGGATGTTCCATTACAGTAGGTCAAAGGTCAACAGCCCACCTCTCTGTAATGGATGTTCCATTACAGTAGGTCAAAGGTCAACAGCCCACCTCTCTTTAATGGATGTTCCATTACAGTAGGTCAAAGGTCAACAGCCCACCTCTCTTTAATGGATGTTCCATTACAGTAGGTCAAAGGTCAACAGCCCACCTCTCTTTAATGGATGTTCCATTACAGTAGGTCAAAGGTCAACAGCCCACCTCTCTTTAATGGATGTTCCATTACAGTAGGTCAAAGGTCAACAGCCCACCTCTCTGTAATGGATGTTCCATTACAGTAGGTCAAAGGTCAACAGCCCACCTCTCTGTAATGGATGTTCCATTACAGTAGGTCAAAGGTCAACAGCCCACCTCTCTTTAATGGATGTTCCATTACAGTAGGTCAAAGGTCAACAGCCCACCTCTCTGTAATGGATGTTCCATTACAGTAGGTCAAAGGTCAACAGCCCACCTCTCTGTAATGGATGTTTAATGGATGGGGAGAGATGTTACATCCCTCCCCCCTTGACCTACAGTAGGTCAAGCCTCAGATTTAAGATGTGTTTAGACACACTACCTTTTTTGTTTTTTGTCATGTTTATATAAATATATTCAAAAATATAGCAAAAGGAAACAAAATAAAAAAGACAAAGAAATAGTCCAGCCCAAAGGTGAACAAAGAGGCATGGCTAAACAAAAAGGCCATTGCTGTGATCAGTAAATCCCTACAATGTCCAAACTAAATACACCAACGAATTCACACTGGAGAGAAACCCTATGGATTTCATAGCTCCTTAGGGTGTGTGCGATAGTGACCAATCACTGTCTCACATTTCAGCTTTGACAGGAGAAGAGAAGGAGAGGATGAAGACAAGAGAAGAGAAGAAGGCAAGACTAGAGAGAGCTGCCAAACTGAGAGGTAATGTGTGTGTGTGTGTGTGTGTGTGTGTGTGTGTGTGTGTGTGTGTGTGTGTGTGTGTGTGTGTGTGTGTGTGTGTGTGTGTGTGTGTGTGTGTGTGTGTGTGTGTGTGTGTGTGTGTGTGTGTGTGTGAGAACATATAGGCCATGCTTTGTGTGTAGAGTCATGAGATAGACATGTGTGTGTCGTGTTAGTCAACGTGGCCAGGTCTTCCATTGATATACTTTCGAAGTTAGCCTGGGACCTGTATGACCTATATATCCATTGAGTACCTTACTATCAGACTTTTATAGCATCGCTTGCGACATGAAACAAATACTGTATGTATATCTGAACATATAACATCCCACTCCACTGACACATGCCTCCTCTATTTGAGCGACCACATCAAACAAGAGGTGGATGCTGGCAAATACTGCGGCATGGTCAAGCTGGACCTCCAAAAGGATTTTGACACCGTGAACCACTCCATACTGGTTAACAAGCTAAAAGCAATTGGTTTTGAAAGCACATCAGTGAGCTGGGTGCAATCCTACCTGGAGGGGAGAGAACAGATGGTGGAGGTGAACGGAACACTGTCCCCCCCCCTACCAGTGAGCTGTGGCGTTCCACAAGGAAGCATACTAGGGTCTTTACTGTTCCTAATATATGTAAACGACATGACTTCAGCTTGTTACTGCAACTTGTTCCTGTTCGCAGATGACTCAGCACTGCTGGTCTCGGACAGGAACAAACTGCAGGTTGAAAAGACCCTCAGCTCTGAACTCTGTAGAATCTGCACCTGGCTCGCTGATAACAAACTATCTTTACACCTGGGAAAAACTGAATCCGTTCTCTTTGGATCAAATAGTAATCTCAGCAAGGCAGATGGCTTCTTGGTTAGAGTGGGTGACAATGTTATCACACGAAAAGATGAAATTACCTACCTAGGTTCTTTCCAGTGATAAAATGGCCACCAACGTAATCAAAAAAGTCAACCAAAGAACAAGATTCCTATACAGGATCTCTCAAACACCTTGAAGACCCTAACTCGTACAAGGTTTCTTCGACTATGCACCTCTTGGTACCAAAGACGAGGCTTATGGATGGACTCCGATAACAGAATCACAGGAGGAGAGGAGCTTATTTTAGTGTCTTTACTCGTGAGCAGAAGTGTGGTCTACAAAATACAAATAAACATTCTCTTAGAATCAACATAATCAAACAATCATCAAATTATTCATACATAAACCAAAATACTGTTTAAACCCATCTACAGTAGGTTTAGCACACGCATCAGGGAAGAGAAGAGAGTCCGCACACAGGTTTGCTCCAATGGTGTTTTATTTTATTTAAGACACGACATTTCGGCCGCGGGCCGAAATGTCACCCTGTCACCTGATGTCACCCTTCATCAGGTGATAGTTGTTAGTATGTGACATCCTCCCTTTTATCCAGGTCGTCACGTCACGTGACTGATGCTGACTGGGTAGGTACTTTACAAACACCAATGAGTGGCATGACAATACATATGACTATAGGTATAAATAACCACCACAGCAGGAAAGTTTACAACAGTACAACAGTTTCAAAGCAAAAACCTGTTTCAAGACAACTTGCTGGTTTTTAGCTTGTTACAGACTGATTTAATATTTTTTATATTTTATAAATATTTTAAATACATTTGAGATTTTGCAATTTTTTTTGTTTTTAACTCTTTGAGCGTTTCAAGGATTTCTATATAGTAGGTAGACTTCTCTATGGCATAATCCCGTTTTTGAATGATTTATTGAAAATTCTCTGTTGTGAATGTGTGACAACGAAAGACCTTCAGAGAAAGCTTGACTTGTCTGCTTCCAGGAAAAAAATGAACTGAGTTGATAAAATGTTTAGTTTTTGTGTTGGAAGCCATTTAAAAGAGCCTGCATTTACACTGGGTAGTGTTTCTAGGACAACAAAAAAAGTTATGCCCGGTTGAAGTTTTATTTTCTAAATAACTTTTTTTCTGCTGGGCGTACATAGCCATGCAATATCTAATTTTAAAGGGTGAGTTGTCTAGTTCAATTAAAATAAAATAAAAAGTTTCTCACATGTACCACTGTAGATATTTTGCCATCTATAAATAGCATGGTCAGTCATGATCAATCTGACCTATCCAGCTAAAAGTCCCCATATCTCTGAATTGGAACATCATATAAACTCAATTCTTTTTTGGGGTAAAATTAGACATTCTAACGCACATTTTGATATATACCATGTTTACATAGTCTTACCAGTACCTTGTCTATTCATGCATGTATCTCAAAAACCTATTATGAAGAAACACAGTTTTGATAAAAAACACATCCAAGGACATTGTATGAAATGTATCAAAATATAGACTTGAATGTATACTGTATTATAAAAAAGAAATTGAGTTATTACCATCTACCGTTACAGAGTAAATCACAGTTGAAACTCGCTTAGTCATATACAATAAACCTCACAATAGTGAACAAAATAGCCATGACAGGTCTAACTCATTGTAAAAGCGTCTTTTATTTTTTATGACTACTAACATAATAAAATTATAATAAATATTACAGAAAATAAATAGGCCTACATACAAAACAGTTGTCCCCAAACTCCCCAGTGTCCCCAAACCACTGCATTCCAGTTGTTCTTGACGGTGTGTGTGTGTGTGTAGGCTAAATAATAATAATACAAAAAAAAAACTGCCCCCCTGAAATGAATGAATCCGGTTCAGTGTCGGAGAACTCCATCGCAGTCTTGACTCTTCGTCTTCATCATCATCCTCCTCATCTGATGTCAGTTCTAAATATATAAAAAATAAACATTTAGCTGTTGTCAGTGCACGCTACTATTACATGGTGTTTGTAGCTGGCTGCTAGTATCACGATAAAATAATAGGCGACGTTAGAATGACACCAATGAGTGCTCGCAGGTATAATATCCAGCACCATCGCGTCGCCACATTCCACTGGCTGTTGGCTAGTTGCTAGCAAACACTGCAGAAATGGTACTGGTTATTGGCCGGTGGGGGGACGTAGGCTATCTGACATCATCGTCATCATCATCATCATCACACGGTGACACACTAAACAATGTAAAATCATGATTGTTGAGTGGTGTAAACCACTCCTACAACTGGCTTTTTTGTTGAGTGGTGTAAACCACTCCTACAACTGGCTTTTTTGTGCAGAAAAAATGAGCATGGTTGCTATGTTCACCCTGTTCACCCGGGTGTGATTCCTACAACTGGCTTTGTTTGTGCAGAAAAAATGAGCATGGTTGCTATGTTCACCCTGTTCACCCGGGTGTGATTTCATTACGTCAGACATGATTTCATTACGTCATACAGACCTTACACCACTCAGTTCACACGGGTGTGATTGTATACAATACAATGAATGCGATTATCATGCAAGCTCATATAACTCATGGACAAAAGAAATCTACAAGCTCACAACGCGTCGCGCATGTGACCTGTTTGAGCTTGTAGAGCTGGCTGCTAGTATCACGATAAAATAATAGGCGACGTTAGAATGACACCAATGAGTGCTCGCGGGTATAATATCCAGCACCATCGCGTCGCCACATTCCACTGGCTGTTGGCTAGTTGCTAGCAAACACTGCAGAAATGGTACTGGATATTGGCCGGGGGGGGGGGGGGACGTAGGCTATCTGACATCATCATCATCACACGGTGACACACTAAACAATGTAAAATCATGATTGTATACAATACAATGAATGCGATTATCATACAAGCTCATATAACTCATGGACAAAAGAAATCTACAAGCTCACAACGCGTCGCGCATGTGACCTGTTTGAGCTTGTAGATCCTCATGTTTGTTCTCCGTCTTTGTAGACAGTAAAAGGTGCTGGCTAATGGCTGGAGGGGGGGTTAGTGTCGGTCGGTGCAGTACAAATGTATCGTAGCAGGCATGCAGCCATGCACGCATGGCAGTACAATTATTTTATATTGTAGCGTGCCATATAGGCGATCTGATCTGAAGAGTAATGTTCGCTCCTTTTATTTACTGTCTACAAATACGGAGAACAAACATGCATAGTTTACTGAAGCAACGCGTGGTTATGTGCGACGCGTTGTGAGCTTGTAGATTTCTTTTGTCCATGATTTCTGATCACTATAGAAGGGCATTTTCTACAATAAGATTACCTCAAAACATTCCGGGTTGATCGTCTTCTTTCAATGGTTTCCCGGTATAGCTCATCGGACGACGATGAGGAGACAATGAGTGGTAGTGGCCGGTCCCCGCTCCGGTTCTAAGCCCAGCCACCGGTCCCAGCGACCGGGCTGGTGGGGACTGGAGAAGGCGACTGGGACGCGTATGGATCAATACTACTACCACAAAACTCGCTCAAATAAATATTACTGCTTTCAACTTTTTCTGATAGAAAATCGCTCGGGCGAGACGTCAAACGGGCTGAACACTGAAAACTATGAAAACTCCCTCCGCCCCCACTGTTTACTGGGGTGTGGGATCAGCTTCCAATGGCAAAGCGTACACGTGTGTCACGTGACACGGGTTTTCTGGGAAATGTAGTTGATATTTATGCTCAATACTCTATACAGAGGTGCGGACCAAATTAATCAATTGGTATTAATAAAAAAAGAACTACGGAAAATCACGTACAAGTCAGACAGAACTAATGCATAACTCCACGTGTTTTCCAGTAAAAATCTGTCTAAGGGTTAAGATTTAAAAAAGCTTTTGGTACCAAAAGTAGTTTACAGTTTGGGCAATCTGCTCCAAAATAGAGTTAGTCAGAACAATATCAAATTTAAAATGTGGATCCTGTGCACAGTGTAACTTCACCACCAGATGTGACACTTTTAATCATCCACACACAGGCAAGGCCATTAAAATCAGAGGAACAATTACACGCTCAACCACAAACATCATATACATGTTAACTTGCCCGTGTGGCCTCTCATATGTGGGACAAACCAGCAGAGCCCTGAAAACACGTATTAGTGAACATAGATCCAACATCAGAAACACCAATCCCAAAAGCCCAGTAGCCCAACACTTTAATAGAATGGGCCATGCCGTGGCATCGCTCCGATATGTGGGCATAGAGAGGGTGCAGCTACCCCGGAGAGGTGGAGATATCCATAACCTCCTCCTGAGAAGGGAGGCTTATTGGACCTACTCCCTCCGCACACTACAACCCCATGGACTAAATGAGGACTATGAGTTATCTGCCTTCCTGTAAACCCTATAACAGTGAGCAAGGACTTAGCAATCAGATTCCCCTGTGTACTGTATGTTGACCTTTTATTTTATTTTGCCGTTTTATTTTGCCTCTTTTGAGATGCACGTAATACTTCTCTGTACTTGTCAGTTACTTGGGTTCATCCACTTAATGTCCAGAGAGTCATTGAGTGATGTTGAATCTTCAATGTGAGCCTTCATTTATCTTTGATCAGAGCCCTTATACGTTCCCTTTGATATTGTTCTGACTAACTCTATTTTGGAGCAGATTTCCCAAACTGTAAACTACTACTTTTTTTTTTTTTAAATCTAACAAAATAATTGCAAAATCTCAAATGTATTTAAAATATTTATAAAATATAACAAATATGAATCAGTCTGTAACAAGCTAAAAACCAGGAAGTTGTCTTGAAACAGTTTTTTGCTTTGAAACTGTTGTAAACTTTCCTGCTGTGGTGGTTATTCATACCTATAGTCATATGTATTGTCATGTGACTCATTGGTGTTAGTAAAGTACCTACCCAGTCAGCATCAGTCACGTGACGTGACGACCTGGATAAAAGGGAGGATGTCACATACTAACAACTATCACCTGATGAAGGCCGCCTGCGGTCGACATGTCGTGTCTTATAACTCATGGTGTTTTAACTTTTAAATAAAAGAAAACACCATTGGAGCAAACCTGTGTGCAGACTCTCTTCTCTTCCCTCAGTTCCCTGGACTTACCTTAGTCCAGCACCAGCCAGGAACTGGATGTGCGCTAGCCACCTGCTTTTTAAAATAGCACAAGCATCAAACATATAATTCTCCATGAAGTAAATCACATTCGCATATTCAGAACATACACAAATATATAAACATAAACATGACGGTAATATATAAAGGAAAGCACCATATTCTACAATGAACAATAAGAACTTACTTCTACTGTCATGAACACACAGTCAGAGAGGAAAATAAAACACTGCTCCTCAGGTCAAACCATAGAGTATATAAAAGGATAGAGACTGATCTGGCACGAAGCTCCACCCCCCCCCCGCTAAGAGCAAAAAGTGTGTTTTAAAGAAAATTCAAAATGGTGGAATATCTATCCTGACGCAAATGGGCGTGGCCTATATGCGTCATGACCCAAGGAATCAAGATGTCAAGGAGTGACATTTTGATTTAATGACCTACGGTTCAAGAGTTATAAGGCGACATGTAAAGTGGTCTGTTATAGCGCCACCATGAGGCAGACTGATGTAATTATTCATTACATTAATTGTAATAATTATTATGAAACTCCCCTCCAAATGTAACTGTAGCTCAGACGGTTTCTCAGAGACAAATACTTGGATGTGAGTTTTTGCATTTTCCCATGTACTGTAAGTGGATGGGAATATTTAATTCACTAATACATTTGTTATTAATGTATACTTTGTTAAATGGGAAAAAGGCCTTCGTTAAGACCTCCATATTATTATGGTCAATGTCTGTGTGAAAAGTGGGAGCGATTGGTGCAGCCAGTGCTTCTGACAGACTTTCAGACATTCATTCAGACAGACATTGAGTAAATTATAGTATGATGATATGATAATAAGATTTCAAAATTTAGTTTGAATTTGATTAGATATATTTGTAACTGAAGCTGAATAAACATGATGGGACATGGCATTTTAGCATACCTCTACTCAAATCAAAGGGATTATTTTATATTTATTTAAAATATATTTTTTTCTATGGTTGAAAACTTTAATATAAGATAAGCTTTTTGGAATGAGTGTTTTTGCTTATTTTACACAAGATACAGTATGCTGTATTATAACCTGGGTAAACAAATGGCACCGAATACAATGAATGATGGTATGTTCTCTCTGTGCAAGGCTGTTAAACATGGAATATGGTTTGTTCACTACAGGTCTGTTGGAGAAAACAGCAGGGTTTGAAGACCAGCTTCAACGCAACATGAGCAGTACATATCTGAGTGTAAGTTTGGGCACAATGCTTAAGGTGTTTCAAAATATCTTCATCTGGCTCTACAATGTAGACATCGAAGACACAGACATCCACAGCCACCATGAGGTCAGACAGATGGAGATGAAGAAGCCAGGAGAGGGAACCCTAATCCAACTCATTGAAATGTTCAAAGACCGTTCTGGACGAATCATAAGAACAGTGCTGACCGTTGGCTGTGCAGGAATTGGCAAAACTTTCCTCGTGCACAAATTTCTGTTTGACTGGGCCAAGAAATGTTTCCCCCAAGATCCACACCTCGTGTTCCCGCTCAAGTTCCGCCAGTTAAATATGCTCAAGGGGAAAATGTTTCGTTTGGCACAGCTAATTCACCACTGCATCAAGGAAACCAGATTTATTGAGGAAGACATTCTTAATGACATCTTTAACGAATTGCAGAAGTCAGTAGATTACAACGAGAGCCCCTTCAAAGTCATGATTGTTATGGATGGATATGATGAAAATTATTTCCAATTCGATTTCAAAGCAGATTTTGGACCCATGAACTTGTTGGATTCGTACCCAGTGGAACATCTGCTTGTAAACCTCATCAAGGGAGAGCTGCTCCCCTCTGCTCACATCTGGCTAACCTCACGACCTGCAGCAGCCAAACAGATTCCTAAGGCGTTTGTTAACAGGATGACAGAAGTACGAGGCTTCATCGAAGATGACCAGAAGAAGGAGTTCTTCACGAAGAGCATCAGTGATGAGAACCAGGCCAGCTCAATCTTCTCACACATCAAGAAATCAAAGATCCTCCACACCATGTGTGAAATCCCAGTATTCTGTTGGTTCCTTGCTAGAGTTGTGCAGAACAAGGGGATGACAGAGCTGCCCCAAACCCTGGTTGAGCTGTTCTGCCACTTCCTGATGGGTGAGACACTGCGGGAGAAGATGAAGGTTCCTTTACTAAACGATGAAGACAAAGAGAAGCTCATAAAGGATGCAGGAGACGTTCTTCTGAAGCTGGGAAAGCTGGCGTTTTACCAACTGGACAAAGGACGAATCATTTTCTATGAGAAAGACCTGCAAGCGTGTGGTCTTGATGTGATCAAGGACTTGCTGATCTCAGGCTTTTGCACAACCTTCTTCAAAGAAGACGACACGTTCTTCAAAAAGACTGTCTACTGCTTCGTTCATCTGAGCATCCAGGAGTTTCTGGCTGCAGTCTACCTGTTCCACTGTTTCACTCAGAAGAACACAGAGGTCCTGAAGACATTCCGGGGAGATGATGATGACAGTGACAGTTCCCTGTCTGACTTCCTGAAGGCTGCAATGAAGAAATCCCTGAAGAGTGAGAACGGCCACCTGGACCTCTTTGTCCGCTTCCTTCATGGTCTCTCACTACAGTCCAACCAAAGTCTGTTAGGAGGCCTGCTGGGTCAGATAGAGAACAGTCCAGAGGAGATCCAGAGAGCCATCAACAACCTGAAGGAGATGGATGATCCTGAAGTCTCTCCTGCCAGATGTATCAACATCTTCCACTGTCTGATGGAGATGAACGACCCGTCAGTAAGTCAGGGGATCCAACAGTACCTGGAGTCAGAGAGCAGATCAGGGAAGGAACTCTCTGTGACCCAGTGTTCAGCTCTGGCCTCCATGCTGCTGATGTCAGAGGAGGTTCTGGAGGAGTTGGACCTGGACAAATACAACACAGGCGATGCTGGGCGACTGAGACTGATCCCAGCTGTGAGGAACTGCACAACAGCCAGGTTAGTAGTCCTGTGAATAACAACATGACTGAGCACCATTCACTCATATTACTACTACATTCATTAATTACAAATATTACTATATTTAATATTATTATAACTACTACATTAATTCATTACAAATTAATACAAATAATAAACACACATGCACGCGCGCGCACACACACATGCGTACTGTACACACGCACGCATGGATGGACGTGCGCGCGCAAACACACACACACACACACACACACACACACACACACACACAGGTGGAATCATCACAAATGAACCCATTCAGGACGGGAACCCCTTTTGGTGTTTTAGCATTATGTTATACTTTAGCTATTGAATAATAGCAGATCTACAAGCTCATAGCGATACGAGCTTGTAGAGCTGCTATTTTTGAAAAATCCCTGGAACAACATATTTTCAGATGGGGGTCCGGCGGCCAATTACATATAATTCTGGCGGTCCTTGACATGAAATTGTGTCAGTTAATTTCTTATCAACCGTTTGTCGTTTACCAGGCCCAGTTCATTAATAAATAAGACAGTGTACCCCAGGCTTGTTTGTGCCCGGTAACAATGATTGTTCCAGATCCACGCATAACGCACGCAACGTAAATGTCAATGTGTGAGTCCGTCTAACCGAGTAGATCAGCTCTTCAAAATAATAAACAAAATAAGCGCTTGGAAATAATAAGGGTGAAATCCCACCGCTCCGTGTGTGACAGCTGAGGACCAGACCAGGATGCAGGGATCGTCCGTTTGGATGGTTACTTGTAGCTCTGTAGGGTTTGATCAACGCCCGAGACTACGCCACTTTACGGACCAAAACGGCAGGGAACAAACACGGAGAATCGAGGGGCTAACTTCCTGGTTGTAGGTGTTTGGATAATTATGGGTGTGCGAGATTTGTACTCATAATGAGAAATTATATATTGGGTCAGATTGATTGGAGATTAAGAAGCTCCTCTAGGGTGAGAGAGCCAGTCCCCACATTCCATTCCACATTCCATTGGGGGTTTTTACGGCCCTTCTCCTGTTGTAGGACAGGCCATTATTGACTCCTCTTTCACAGGGAGAGTCAACTCAGCATAGAACATACAATAATTGAAGCAACCTATCTTTAATCCCTTTCAATTGTGTAAATGTGTTCTAAATAACCTATTATATATTGGGTTGGTAAAAAGGCTAAATGATAAATACCTGTAATAATCTAAGCAGTTTAAAGTAGTTAGACATTACAGGGACTGTAATAGGAGCTGCTGTAGCCAGAGGTGCAAGCTGGATGGTCTGTGGGATCTGATTGGCTGAAAGTGTCAGTATGGAGGTGGGATCAGTCAGAGGGCTGCATTGACTATTCTGTATGGCACAAAGTGTAAATTAGATTCACCATACCATCGAACGTGAACATGTCTAGGCAGAGACCAGCGGTAATTATATGCTATAATGTATTATGCGATTATATAATTGTACATTATTAATAATTGATGTAATATGATGTTTAGATGGTAACCAAATGTCATCTGTGTTCTTGTCTCCCCATCGTTGATCAATTACCATCTGATTAACGATAAGGTAGAATTAAAACCACATGATTAACTAAGTCTGAGAAACAACCATGACAAGCTAAACTGTACTATAATCTGGGAGATTAGAGTGTTCAAATGATAGCTAGAGTTCCTACCGACAGAGTCAGGATAGAACCACAGACCAATAGGACCTGTAATCCAGGCCGGGATACTGTATTCATCTTGTGTTGGGGGGAAGTGTGAACAGAACGAGTGAATGTATGATTGTAAGTGTTTATAATTAATATGAATTAATAAAAACCCTATAAAATGCACGTTTGAGTTCATCACATATAAGCTATCATTGGGAGCATTTAGTTTATCTGTGCGTGTTAGTCACTTAAACTCTGCCTACGGCAAGGGCTGGTCGGAGCCTCGGCACAACAAGCCAAATAACCGAACAGTAGGTGACAGGTCCAACGCTGACGGCTCTCTCTCTCTTGCTGTTGCCACACTTACCAGAGAGCCGCGGAGGTTTTCTCTGTCGGCCAGCTTCTTTTCCAGGTTTTTAGACAGCTGGTGGATGGAAAAGAAGCTCCACCCACGCGCCAGGTTGCCGCGTCGGCCAGATTCCCGGAAAAGCAGCTTTGCCCCAGCGTCAACCTGCCGCGTGGGTGGAGCTTATTTTCCATCCACCAGCTGCCTAAAAAACGGATAAGAAGCTGGCCGACAGAGAAAACATCCGCTGGTCTCTGGTAAGTGTGGCAACAGCTTGTCTGTCTCCACTCTCGCGCACCGGCGTCAACGGGACATTTTACAATAGGCGGTTCTCAGGGGTGAGTGACAGGTGTCCATTTCGGGCCGTCACAGTTCTCAAACCAAGGACTTTGTATAAATAAATATGTATTATGTAACAGACCTCTATCTGAATACATTGTGTGCCAGGGACCCCCACGCCATAATTGTGTTAATTTATTATTGTCAATTTACTGCAATAGAAGATCTCTCAGTTTACTTCCTTAACAGTGAACTTGGTCTGACCTGTTTTGACCTGATTTTACATTTAATCTGTCATTACAGACTTGTTGGTTTTGGCCGTGACCTCGAGAAGGAACACATTGAAGTTGTGGCTTCAGCTCTCAGTTCTAATCCGTCCCATCTGAGACACCTGGACATCAGTTACAACCACCTGGATCCAAATATGGACCTGCTCTGTGACGCACTGAGGAGTCCACATTGTAGACTGGAGACTCTACGGTCAGATATTATTGATTTATGTGATTATAGTATTAATATTGAATAAGTGTGAATAAGGTTGATATCATAGTATCACACTTTGACGAGAATAATGATAAGGTACAGTCAGGCGCGTGTGGATTAAGTGATTGACTGGGAAAATTTGCATCGGGGGGGGGGGGGGTCTTCTAGGGACCCCGTAAGAGAACATTTTAGCATTTTTCATGATTTATCAACATGTTTAAAAACATAGCCGATAATACAAATAATTGTATTTGCTCCAGCAGATGTCCTTCTTGTGTCTGTGACATAACCAGTTATCAGCTTCACTGTCTTCTATCCAGAATAATGTCTTTTATAGCAGACAATCAAACATGTGGTGTTTTATTTCTCATTTAGACTGATGAACTGCTGGTTGTCGGAGAGAAGCTGTGAACTTCTGGCCTCAGCTCTCAGATCTAATCCTCATCTGAGAGAATTAGACTTGACCTTCAACGTCTTGCCGGTGTCTGGACTGGAGAACTTCTCTGGACTGGAAACGCTCAAGTGAGTCTGTCTGTCTGTCTGTCTGTCTGCCTGCCTGCCTGCCTGCCTGCCTGCCTGCCTGCCTGCCTATGTGTCCCTTTTATGCCCATACATGGAGTTCCGTGTGAGGCATGCCCAAATATGGAATCCAGGGTAGTCTATGACCTCATAGACTAGAGTTTGGAGTGTCATAATAATTATGATGACATGTATTTTTGAGGGGCGCTTTTTTGGAGACATTAGGTCAAATGTCCGCCAAGTATGACGTCAATTTGTGGCAACAGGAAACGAGCATTCTGATTGGCCAGTATGAGATGATCCATGGTGATGTACGATGATAAGAGCGCCCCTCACTTCACATGGGTGTGATTTTTTCACAACCATTGTGACCGACTTCCCACTCTGCACATCTGAACATTACTCCCTCAAGTCAACTTTAAATTGATATATTTACTTAATATTTACACACAAATTAATAATGCTGGATGTAAGGAATATACTTTTAATGGAAACGTACAATTATATGAATAGATTATATTGTAGCATACTTCACATGTAAACTGTAATTTGGCATAAAAATAAACGTGATTAACCAGATGAACTCTAGTATGCCTGAGCATTCTGAGAACTCATAAAGCAGATCTACAAGCTGAAATAGCAGGTCTAACAGGAGAGGACACAGAAGGTTCCCTCTCAGTCATTTCATAACAGTTTCTCAGCAGCACAAACTGTTGCAGTTCCATTTGAGTGTCCTCAGTGTATCATTGTATGACCACAGCCTGCTGGCCAGTACCATAGGAAGAAATCACATTACTCTGTAGAAATGTAAAAAGTATTTCTAAGTCCAAGCCAGGTGGCAGTGAGTTTGTCCGATCAGGCTACCTGCCCTGGTGAAGATAATGGTAGCAGAAACACTGTAGTGTCAGAGACGTTGTGTTAGACAGTCAGACATTGATGCATTGTTGTTCTACTTCCTACAGAGTGAAACATGGAGGAGAACTCTGGACTAATCCTCAACTCCTTACACAATGTGAGTGTCTGTCTGTCTGTCTGTCTGTCTGTCTGTCTGTCTGTCTGTCTGTCTGTCTGTCTGTCTGTCTGTCTGTCTGTCTGTCTGTCTGTCTGTCTGTCTGTCTGTCTGTCTGTCTGTCTGTCTGTCTGTCTGCAGTGGTGGAAAGTAACTAAGTACATTTATTCAAGTAATGTATCTAAATACAATAATGAGGTACTTTTACTTTACTTCCATTTCTCAATACTTTGTACTTCTAATTTCGAGGCAAACGTTGTACTTTTCACTCCGTTACAAACGTGTTAGTTGCTAGTTACTTTTCAGATTGAAATAATTAATACAAAACACTTTGTTGAGCATATTTTGATTGATGTGTGATGTCATAGGGCATTGTAGATGTTCTGTTTTTCTATCAATGCATTGCTGTACAAATTGTAAGATTTTCCCCAAAAGCTCATAGCACGGCACTCTGTACTACAAGCTTGTAGATGTGCTAACTTAGAAAAATCGTGAAAATGTGTCGCAGATTGTGTATATATATATATATATATATATATATATATATATATATATATATATATATCTTGTGACGCGTTGTGAGCTTGTAGATCTGCTATTTTCAGCATGTGACCAAGTGTATAGTCAGCCATTAATATATGACGACATCAAGGCACGCCAACATACATTTTAATCGACTAAATCAATTGTAGATTGATTAAAACTAGACTAACACAAAAACATTTCAGATGAGTAGAATATAACTAAAACTCAAGTTTTATTCAAAAGACTATGACTAAAATAAAATCTAAATGTTGCTGTTAAAATTCAGAGTCCCTGTGGTTGGGACTGATGTGCTTGATCTGAGTAGCTAAAAAGCAGATCCAATTCATCGCCAAACCATAATAAATATATTGCTCATTTTCAATTCAATAAATATATATTCCATCCATTCTTGAATTGTCCTGACTGAACCACTGACACATTTTTCAGAAAACGGAAAAATACATTTTGTAGAATCTGGTCTCAGGTCTTAATGGGTTAATTGGTTTTCTGCAAAACGTATCGGTGTTGATTTTAACAGCAACGTTTAGATTTTAGTTTAGTCATAGTCTTTTTAATAAAACTTAATTGAGTTTGTTATATTTTAGTCATCTGAAATGTTTTTGTTAGTCTAGTTTTAAAATCTACAATTGACTTAGTCGACTAAAATGTATTTTGGCGGCCTCAATGTCGTCATATAGTAATGGCTGATTTTACACTTGGTTACATGCTGAAAATAGAGAGAGAGAGAGAGAGAGAGAGGTCACACCCTTTGATCTTGAAGAACGACTGAACGAGGCAGTTTGTTTCGTTGATACTGGAGGCTTTATTTATGCCTATGAATTGACAAAACTGACAAACGCAAAGAATAAATCATGACCAGTATGAGTAACATAAAACAAGCACATAACGAAATAAATCATAGCGTAATAAAACAAATACTCAAACAAACAAATGATTAACCTCACTGGCTGCCCATAGCTCAAAGGACATGAGGAAAGGAACCATAGCTCAAAGGACATGAGGAAAGGAACCATAGCTCAAAGGACATGAGGAAAGGAACCATAGCTCAAAGGACATGAGGAAAGGAACCATAGCTCAAAGGACATGAGGAAAGGAACCATAGCTCAAAGGGCATGAGGAAAGGAACCATAGCTCAAAGGACATGAGGAAAGGAACCATAGCTCAAAGGGCATGAGGAAAGGAACCATAGCTCAAAGGACATGAGGAAAGGAACCATAGCTCAAAGGACATGAGGAAAGGAACCATAGCTCAAAGGGCATGAGGAAAGGAACCATAGCTCAAAGGGCATGAGGAAAGGAACCATAGCTCAAAGGACATGAGGAAAGGAACCATAGCTCAAAGGGCATGAGGAAAGGAACCATAGCTCAAAGGGCATGAGGAAAGGAACCATAGCTCAAAGGACATGAGGAAAGGAACCATAGCTCAAAGGGCATGAGGAAAGGAACCATAGCTCAAAGGACATGAGGAAAGGAACCATAGCTCAAAGGGCATGAGGAAAGGAACCATAGCTCAAAGGGCATGAGGAAAGGAACCATAGCTCAAAGGGCATGAGGAAAGGAACCATAGCTCAAAGGGCATGAGGAAAGGAACCATAGCTCAAAGGGCATGAGGAAAGGAACCATAGCTCAAAGGACATGAGGAAAGGAACCATAGCTCAAAGGACATGAGGAAAGGAACCATAGCTCAAAGGGCATGAGGAAAGGAACCATAGCTCAAAGGGCATGAGGAAAGGAACCATAGCTCAAAGGACATGAGGAAAGGAACCATAGCTCAAAGGGCATGAGGAAAGGAACCATAGACATAAACATAAACAAAAGGATCAATAAACCTCATAATGAGGAACTTAAATGTTTACAAATAAATGACACCGAAATAATAAAACAAACCTTGAATTGTGACACGCTCTGTGACAAACGACACGCTCTGTGACAAACGACACGCTCTGTGACAAACGACACGCTCTGTGACAAACGACCGTCTCAACACTCAAGTGCAACTGACAGACGGAAGCACCATGACTGCTGTGAGGCGACTAGTCTACGCCCTTATATGGTTGACTAGTCTACGCCCTGTATGGTTGACTAGTCTACGCCCTGTATGGTTGACTAGTCTACGCCCTGTATGGTTGACTAGTCTACGCCCTGTATGGTTGACTAGTCTACGCCCTGTATGGTTGACTAGTCTACGCCCTATATGGTTGACCCTGTATGGTTGACGTGCCGGAAATTACGGCGTCATATAATTGAACTTGGAGCAACTTGGAGCCTGGCCATTATAACGAAGTAAACAAATAATGTAGAAAACAAAAATAATGACAAATAATAATTATGGCAGCCAAAGACACATATTGTACTTTTGACTCCACTACATTGACCCATTAAGACCTGAGACAAGATTCTACAAAATGTATTTTTCTGTTTTCTGAAAAACGTATCAGTGGTTCAGTCAGGACAACTCAAGAATGGATGGAATATATATTTATTGAATTGAAAATGAGCAATATATTTATTATGGTTTGGCAATGAATTGGATCTGCTTTTTAGATACTCAGATCAAGCACATCAGTCCCAACCACCCCCGTACCTAAACAGCAGATCCAAAACGACAGGTGGATGGGGTGGAGGAGGGTGAGACAGGTGGTAACTGGGGTGGATTGAGGGTGAGACAGGTGGTAGCTGGGGTGGAAGAGGGTGAGACAGGTGGTAGCTGGGGTGGATTGAGGGTGAGACAGGTGGTAGCTGGGGTGGAAGAGGGTGAGACAGGTGGTAGCTGGGGTGGATTGAGGGTGAGACAGGTGGTAGCTAGGGTGGATGAGGGTGAGACAGGTGGTAGCTGGGGTGGAGGAGGGTGAGACAGGGGGTAGCTGGGGTGGATTGAGGGTGAGACAGGTGGTAGCTGGGGTGGAAGAGGGTGAGACAGGTGGTAGCTGGGGTGGATTGAGGGTGAGACAGGTGGTAGCTAGGGTGGATGAGGGTGAGACAGGTGGTAGCTGGGGTGGAGGAGGGTGAGACAGGGGGTAGCTGGGGTGGATGAGGGTGAGACAGGTGGTAGCTGGGGTGGTGGAGGGTGAGACAGGTGGTAGCTGCAGTGGTGGAGGGTGAGACAGGTGGTAGCTGGGGTGGATTGAGGGTGAGACAGGTGGTAGCTGGGGTGGATTGAGGGTGAGACAGGTGGTAGCTGGGGTGGAGGATGGTGAGACAGGTGGTAGCTGCGGTGGTGGAGGGTGAGACAGGTGGTAGCGGGCGTGGAGGAGGGTGAGACAGGTGGTAGCTGGGGGTGGAGGAGGGTGAGAAAGGTGGTAGCTGGGGTGGAGAGGGTGAGACAGGTGGTAGCTGGGGTAGAGGAGGGTGAAACGGGTGGTAGCTGGGGTGGAGAAGGGTGAGACAGGTGGTAGCTGGGGTGGAGGAGGGTGAGACAGGTGGTAGCTGGGGGTGGAGGAGGGTGAGACAGGTGGTAGCTGGGGTGGAGGAGGGTGAGACAGGTGGTAGCTGGGGTGGAGGAGGGTGAGACAGGTGGTAGCTGGGGGTGGAGGAGGGTGAGACAGGTGGTAGCTGGGGTGGAGAGGGTGAGACAGGTGGTAGCTGGGGTAGAGGAGGGTGATACAGGTGGTAGCTGGGGTGGAGGAGGGTGAGACAGGTGGTATCTGGGGTGGAGGAGGGTGAGACAGGTGGTATCTGGGGTCGAGGAGGGTGAGACAGGTGGTAGCTGGGGTGGATTGAGGGTGAGACAGGTGGTAGCTGGGGTGGATTGAGGGTGAGACAGGTGGTAGCTGGGGTGGATTGAGGGTGAGACAGGTGGTAGCTGGGGTGGAAGAGGGTGAGACAGGTGGTAGCTGGGGTGGATTGAGGGTGAGACAGGTGGTAGCTAGGGTGGATGAGGGTGAGACAGGTGGTAGCTGGGGTGGAGGAGGGTGAGACAGGGGGTAGCTGGGGTGGATTGAGGGTGAGACAGGTGGTAGCTGGGGTGGAAGAGGGTGAGAAAGGTGGTAGCTGGGGTGGATTGAGGGTGAGACAGGTGGTAGCTAGGGTGGATGAGGGTGAGACAGGTGGTAGCTGGGGTGGAGGAGGGTGAGACAGGGGGTAGCTGGGGTGGATGAGGGTGAGACAGGTGGTAGCTGGGGTGGTGGAGGGTGAGACAGGTGGTAGCTGCGGTGGTGGAGGGTGAGACAGGTGGTAGCTGGGGTGGATTGAGGGTGAGACAGGTGGTAGCTGGGGTGGATTGAGGGTGAGACAGGTGGTAGCTGGGGTGGAGGATGGTGAGACAGGTGGTAGCTGCGGTGGTGGAGGGTGAGACAGGTGGTAGCGGGCGTGGAGGAGGGTGAGACAGGTGGTAGCTGGGGGTGGAGGAGGGTGAGACAGGTGGTAGCTGGGGTGGAGGAGGGTGAGACAGGTGGTAGCTGGGGTGGAGGAGGGTGAGACAGGTGGTAGCTGGGGTGGAGGAGGGTGAGACAGGTGGTAGCTGGGGTGGAGGAAGGTGAGACAGGTGGTATCTGGGGTGGAGGAGGGTGAGACAGTTGGTCGCTGGGGTGGAGGAAGGTGAGACAGGTGGTCTCTGGGGTGGAGGAGGGTGAGACAGGTGGTATCTGGGGTGGATGAGGGTGAGACAGGTGGTATCTGGGGTGGAGGAGGGTGATACAGTTGGTTGCTGGGGTGGAGGGTGAGACAGGTGGTCGCTGGGGTGGAGGAGGGTGAGACAGGTGGTAGCTGGGGTGGAGGAGGGTGAGACAGGTGGTAGCTGGGGGTGGAGGAGGGTGAGACAGGTGGTAGCTGGGGTGGAGAGGGTGAGACAGGTGGTAGCTGGGGTAGAGGAGGGTGATACAGGTGGTAGCTGGGGTGGAGGAGGGTGAGACAGGTGGTATCTGGGGTGGAGGAGGGTGAGACAGGTGGTATCTGGGGTCGAGGAGGGTGAGACAGGTGGTAGCTGGGGTGGATTGAGGGTGAGACAGGTGGTAGCTGGGGTGGATTGAGGGTGAGACAGGTGGTAGCTGGGGTGGATTGAGGGTGAGACAGGTGGTAGCTGGGGTGGAAGAGGGTGAGACAGGTGGTAGCTGGGGTGGATTGAGGGTGAGACAGGTGGTAGCTAGGGTGGATGAGGGTGAGACAGGTGGTAGCTGGGGTGGAGGAGGGTGAGACAGGGGGTAGCTGGGGTGGATTGAGGGTGAGACAGGTGGTAGCTGGGGTGGAAGAGGGTGAGAAAGGTGGTAGCTGGGGTGGATTGAGGGTGAGACAGGTGGTAGCTAGGGTGGATGAGGGTGAGACAGGTGGTAGCTGGGGTGGAGGAGGGTGAGACAGGGGGTAGCTGGGGTGGATGAGGGTGAGACAGGTGGTAGCTGGGGTGGTGGAGGGTGAGACAGGTGGTAGCTGCGGTGGTGGAGGGTGAGACAGGTGGTAGCTGGGGTGGATTGAGGGTGAGACAGGTGGTAGCTGGGGTGGATTGAGGGTGAGACAGGTGGTAGCTGGGGTGGAGGATGGTGAGACAGGTGGTAGCTGCGGTGGTGGAGGGTGAGACAGGTGGTAGCGGGCGTGGAGGAGGGTGAGACAGGTGGTAGCTGGGGGTGGAGGAGGGTGAGACAGGTGGTAGCTGGGGTGGAGGAGGGTGAGACAGGTGGTAGCTGGGGTGGAGGAGGGTGAGACAGGTGGTAGCTGGGGTGGAGGAGGGTGAGACAGGTGGTAGCTGGGGTGGAGGAGGGTGAGACAGGTGGTAGCTGGGGTGGAGGAAGGTGAGACAGGTGGTATCTGGGGTGGAGGAGGGTGAGACAGTTGGTCGCTGGGGTGGAGGAAGGTGAGACAGGTGGTCTCTGGGGTGGAGGAGGGTGAGACAGGTGGTATCTGGGGTGGATGAGGGTGAGACAGGTGGTATCTGGGGTGGAGGAGGGTGATACAGTTGGTTGCTGGGGTGGAGGGTGAGACAGGTGGTCGCTGGGGTGGAGGAGGGTGAGACAGGTGGTCGCTGGGGTGGAGGAAGGTGAGACAGGTAAATATGTTTAATATTTAATGTTTTTTACTGTGTTGTTTTCTCATCAGATTCCCATCGTCTCACTCTGGACCCAAACACAGCAAGCAGAACACTCTGTCTGTCTGACGACAACAGGAAGGTCACAGGGTCAAAGGGGGAGGAGCTTCAGTCATACGCTGACCACCCTGATAGATTTGGTGATGGTGTTGATCAGGTTCTGTGTTCAGAAGGTCTGTCTGGAGGCCGTTACCTGTGGGAGGTAGAGGGGAGTGGAGTGGTTGGGATAGGAGGGGCTTACAGAGCAATCCGCAGGAGAGGAGCGGGTAGTGGGCTTGGATTCAATGATCATTCCTGGAGTCTGGTCTGTGGTGGAAGCAGGTACGATGTCTATCACAATAGTAGGTGGACTGGCCTCCCTGTTGTTCCCTCTGACTCCAGCAGAGCAGTGGATGAGACGGGTAGGCCTGTCTACAGAGTAGCAGTGTATCTAGACTGCCCTGCAGGGACTCTGTCCTTCTATGAAGTGTCCTCTGACTCACTGAGACACATTTACACCTTCCAGAGCATCACTGAAGCTCTCTACCCTGGGTTTAGGCTTTATTACTCCTCCTCCTCAGTATGTCTTTGTGAGGACAGACAGGCAGACAGACTGGCTGTGAGGACAGACAGACAGGCTGTGAGGACAGACAGACAGGCTGTGAGGACAGACAGACAGGCAGACTGTGTTGTATCATAATGTAATAATCAGGAACAGGGGGGGGGGGTTGGTTTCCATAGCGATGGGGCCACAGGACTACAGGACCATAGATATAGATAAACACTAGATGGCTCAAGGCGGAGTTTCTGACGTCGTTCACCCGGCAGCCATCTTACTTCGGGGCTACAGTACAGTATGTTCAATGGCAGCTCAAACAGAAACAGTCATAACTCGCTCAAATCTTGACGGATTTACAAACGGGTTGGTTCATTACAAACGTTGTCAACGTGGCTAAAAGCTTATCTGCTTAATTTATGTTTTTTATATGAACGTCGTATAAAAGCATATAAGTATGCGGACGTCTCTGACGTTTATAACAAACCAAACCGTTTGAAAATCGGTTGAAAATTGAGCAAGTTATGTTTATTTAAGAGTACATGCCCCATAGATACAATGTTATGTGTCCCGAGGTAAGAGGGCCGCCACGTAACGACGTCGCTCTCCATTGGCCAACAGCGCGGATGAGCTATCTAGAGTTTATATATATCTATGTACAGGACTGCCTAGAGAGACCCCCCCCCTAGCCCGTCTTATTAAAGAAAAATGGCCGATAAACGCAATCAAAAATCAGAGTGTCAGTTGTCAAGATGTTTTGGCCTTTCTGTCTGGAAGGGAAAGTCCAATCTGTTCAGCTCACAGCTTGTTGGATGTGTGAATAAATGTATCATAAATATCCTCTGATTGATATTCGATCATGTACTTATGTGTGTTGTGTACATACATGTACATATCAGTGTGTTGTGTACATACATGTACATATCAGTGTGTTGTGTACATACATGCACATATGTGTGTTGTGTACATACATGTACACATGTGTGTTGTGTACATACATGTACATATGTGTGTTGTGTACATACATGTACTTATGTGTGTTGTGTACATACATGCACATATGTGTGTTGTGTACATACATATACTTATGTGTGTTGTGTACATACATGTACTTATGTGTGTTGTGTACATACATGCACATATGTGTGTTGTGTACATACATGTACATATGTGTGTTGTGTACATACATGTACATATCACAGGATTATACTAGTGTCTTGTGTAGATTCATCATCAACACTTTACATATTTAATTTAATTTGGATAATGTGATATTTGTAGACGGAAGGAACACTGTATTTTTGACCTGCTGTATTTACTCATGTAATTATCACTGTCATTCTTCTATATAAACCTTTATATGTATATACACTAAAACGCTACATGTATATACTTTATTATGACCTTTGCTGCTACATCAACTGAAGGAAGCCAAACAAATACTTTTTATTCTGATGTACAAAAGATGAAACAATAAATCACAACCTTGAACCTTTGTTGACTTTATTTCACCTGCTATAGAGCGTCGCAGTCCCGCCCCCTACCAGGACCCAGGAAATGATTCTCCGTTCATTTTCCTCATAGAAATTTTACAACTTGTAGGTCTGCTATTTTTGAAAAATCGTGAAAATGTGCAGATGGCGGTCGGCGGCCAATTTCATAACATTTTTGGGGTCCTTGACATGAAATATTGAGAACCACTGACATAGAAACATGAGGTTTTAGGCATTATGTTATACTTTAGCTATTGTAAAATAGCAGATCTACAAGCTCACAGCGCTGTGAACTTGTAGGTCTGCTATTTTTGAAAAATCGTGAAAATGTGCAGATGGGGGTCGGCGGCCAATTTCATAACACATTGAAGGAGAACACTAAGACTTGTTTACATCAGGTCCTCCATGTTCAATTCATCAGGTCCTCCATGTTCAATACATCAGGATCCTCCATGTTCAATTCATCAGGTCCTCCATGTTCAATTCATCAGAACATTTAATGATGTAAAGATGTGTATACACAATAAATCACACCTGTGTGAAGTGAGGGGCTCTTATCATCATACATCACCTCGTCAATAAATCACACCTGTGTGAAGTGAGGGGCTCTTATCATCATACATCACCTCGTCACCATTTGGGTCCTCAGGGCTTTTACACTTTCAAATGAATAAAGTATTCGGTCGACACCCCACACACACACACACACACATACACACACACACACACACACACACACACACACACACACACACACAGAGAGAGACAGACACAAATAAGGCTTTAAAATGGCACATGTTTACCCTTAAAAGAACATGTAATGTCAGAGCACCGCCGCTGGAGGGCGCTGCTGCAGCGCTGTGTAATCTCCTAGCAGAAGAGAAGAGAACAGGGTTGCCATGTCTGCTTATTATAAGCGACTTTGCTCTTGTTTCTAAAGTGTATTTATTTGGTCTTGTTTTTAAAGTGTAGTTGTTTATTTGGTCTTGCTTCTAAAGTGTAGTTGTTTATTTGGTCTTGTTTCTAAAGTGTAGTTGTTTATTTGGTCTTGTTTCTAAAGTGTAGTTGTTTATTTGGTCTTGTTTCTAAAGTGTAGTAGTTTATTTGGTCTTGTTTCTAAAGTGTAGTTGTTTATTTGGTCTTGTTTCTAAAGTGTAGTTGTTTATTTGATCTTGCTTCTAAAGTGTAGTTGTTTATTTGGTCTTGTTTCTAAAGTGTAGTTGTTTATTTGGTCTTGTTTCTAAAGTGTAGTTGATTATTTGGTCTTGTTTCTAAAGTGTAGTTGTTTATTTGGTCTTGTTTCTAAAGTGTAGTTGTTTATTTGGTCGTGTTTCTAAAGTGTAGTTGTTTTTTGGTCTTGTTTCTAAAGTGTAGTTGTTTATTTGGTCTTGTTTCTAAAGTGTAGTTGATTATTTGGTCTTGTTTCTAAAGTGTAGTTGTTTATTTGGTCTTGTTTCTAAAGTGTAGTTGTTTATTTGGTCTTGTTTCTAAAGTGTAGTTGTTTATTTGGTCTTGTTTCTAAAGTGTAGTTGTTTATTTGGTCTTGTTTCTAAAGTGTAGTTGTTTATTTGGTCTTGTTTCTAAAGTGTAGTTGTTTATTTGGTCTTGTTTAGTCGACAAAAATCTTATGATATTTAGTAAAATGTCAACCACACATGTGTCTGTGAGCCACATGTGTGTCTGTGAGCCACATGTGTGTCTGTGAGCCACATGTGTGCCTTATTTACGAACGACCACAGCTGTGACGCATTCACACCGATTCCCACCTGACAATCCCAGCTTCAGGGTAGGGTCACTCAGTGGACGACCCCAGCTTCAGGGTAGGGTCGCTCAGTGGACGACCCCAGCTTCAGGGTAGGGTCGCTCAGTGGACGACCCCAGCTTCAGGGTAGGGTCGCTCAGTGGACGACCCCAGCTTCAGGTTAGGGTCGCTCAGTGGACGACCCCAGCTTCAGGGTAGGGTCGCTCAGTGGACGACCCCAGCTTCAGGGTAGGGTCGCTCAGTGGCCGACCCCAGCTTCAGGGTGGGGTCGCTCAGTGGACGACCCCAGCTTCAGGTTAGGGTCGCTCAGTGGACGACCCCAGCTTCAGGGTAGTGTCGCTCAGTGGACGACCCCAGCTTCAGGGTAGGGTCGCTCAGTGGACGACCCCAGCTTCAGGGTAGGGTCGCTCAGTGGACGACCCCAGCTTCAGGGTAGGGTCGCTCAGTGGACGACCCCAGCTTCAGGGTAGGGTCGCTCAGTGCGGGCACTCGGCCCACCCGGTGCAGCGCACTGGGTTTTCGAACGACAACGCACCGAGTGCACTGAATAAACAAACGACAAGAGAGACACCAGTGCGTTCAGGACGCAAACAATATGAGGTTATATCTTCCATAACCCTAACCCAATAATATGAGGTTATATCTTCTATAACCCTAACCCAATAATATGAGGTTATATCTTCTATAACCCTAACCCAATAATATGAGGTTATATCTTCTTATATAACTCTAACCCAATAATATGAGGTTATATCTTCCATAACCCTAACCCAATAATATGAGGTTATATCTTCTATAACTCTAACCCACTAATATGAGGTTATATCTTCCATAACCCTAACCCAATAATATGAGGTTATATCTTCCATAACCCTAACCCAATAATATGAGGTTATATCTTCCATAACCCTAACCCAATAATATGAGGTTATATCTTCCATAACCCTAACCCAATAATATGAGGTTATATCTTCCATAACCCTAACCCAATAATATGAGGTTATATCTTCCATAACCCTAACCCAATAATATGAGGTTATATCTTCTATAACTCTAACCCAATAATATGAGGTTATATCTTCTTATATAACTCTAACCCAATAATATGAGGTTATATCTTATATAACTCTAACCCAATAATATGAGGTTATATCTTCCCTTCTTGCCGGAAGGCAGCATTCAGGAGAATTCATTTTTTTCCCGAAGTCTCCTGAACATGAACGCAGCATTTTGCGTTGAACACATTTGTTTCTAAATCCATCAGTCGTTACACCTGCATCTCCACTAGCTAAAGACCTGCATCTCCACTAGCTAAAGACCTGCATCTCCACTAGCTAAAGACCTGCATCTCCACTAGCTAAAGACCTGCATCTCCACTAGCTAAAGACCTGCATCTCCACTAGCTAAAGACCTGCATCTCC
Organism: Electrona antarctica; assembly: GCF_951216825.1. Taxonomy (NCBI): domain Eukaryota; kingdom Metazoa; phylum Chordata; class Actinopteri; order Myctophiformes; family Myctophidae; genus Electrona; species Electrona antarctica. The sequence goes on along the minus strand of NW_027637067.1, from coordinate 554,245 downwards.
ACTAGCTAAAGACCTGCATCTCCACTAGCTAAAGACCTGCATCTCCACTAGCTAAAGACCTGCATCTCCACTAGCTAAAGACCTGCATCTCCACTAGCTAAAGACCTGCATCTCCACTAGCTAAAGACCTGCATCTCCACTAGCTAAAGACCTGCATCTCCACTAGCTAAAGACCTGCATCTCCACTAGCTAAAGACCTGCATCTCCACTAGCTAAAGAGTGCTGGGTTGTGCCCCGAAAATAGCAGATCTACAAGCTCACAATTTTGCATTTCTGCACGTCCCTGCTCATGCATCAGTAAAGCAGGAACTGGGGATGGCAACGAAGGACCGGAAAGTCTGGCGCGGCATTGTGAAATCCACGGTCTCGACCGCGGTCGAAAAATGATGAAGATGATGTTTTATACAGTATTTATATGAGTATGGGAGATCAGAGCCAGATTGACCTTGCTGAGGGCCCCCGGGCTGAGGGCCCCCGGGCTGGAGCAAATGTCAGGGCCCCCCGCGGAAAGAAATTGGGCTATTTTCATATTTTCATTTTGGGGTACCCAGGCCCCTAAAAAGAGAGGCAGGCAGGCAGGCAGAAGCTCTCAATGGTTTAACCATAATACAACTAAATACAATAACTATACACACATTTCACTTGAATTGGATTTCAATACTTTAAAATTTTATATTTGTTTTTTGGGGGGGGGGGGGACTAGTTGGGGGGCCCCGGGCTGCAGAGCACCCTAGCCCAACGGTAAGTCCGCCTCTATGCACGCACACACACACACACACACACACACACACACACACACACACACACACACACACAGTCTAAATTTACTTTTTTGGGTCTCAAGAAAAACAAACCCTCTGGAAACCTCTGCTGTACTATCTGTGTTCTCCCATCAAACAGGAAAGAGCTTGTGGTAGCTTTTTTCTTTTTTTCCATCTCTCAGACCCACCCCCTCCCCCCCCCCCAAGAAGCTCCCCCACCCCCCCAAGAAGCCCCCCCCACCCCTTCCTCCCTGCCCGCCCTTGCTCCGCCCCTCCCAGCCTGTAGCCCCGCCCCTCCCTGCCCTATCTCACGCATTAGCAGCAAAAACATCACAAAAAAATGCATCATTGTAAAAAAATAATAATAATCAGGAATAGCCTCTAAATAGTTGTGTCGTGTTGTGTGTGTGTGCGCGCGTGCGCGTGCGCCCATGTGTGTGTGTGTGTGTGTGTGTTTCCCCCTCCTCTCCACACACGGATGTTGCGGTTTAGAAACAAACGGACAACAAACCAAACAACATGAGAAAGATTTGATTTACAAACCCTCTGTTTTCACACACGCGCGCACGGTACTGTTACTACTATTATTATTAATGTTAGTATTAATTATTAGTGCGTGTTTGTGGGGTTTGTTTCGGTGGTCTTGGAGCTGAAGAACCTTTAGGAGAATCAGAACCATTCTCTGGACCGCAGCGATCCGGAACTACATGGACTTTGGGAAAGTGCGTGTGTGTTTGTGCGTGCGTGTGTTTGTGTTTGTGTGTGCGTGTGTTTGTGTGTGCGTTGTGTGTGAAAGTAGAGAACGTTAACAATGAACTAAAGAGCATACAACTAGGAGACAGCAGCACGTGAATGTGTGTGTGCGTGTGTGTGTGTGTGTGTGTGTGTGTGTGTGTGCGTGTACATGGGTGCGTGTGATATCAGTGAAGTAAAGAGTGGTAAACTATGATATCATGAAACGAGTCTACCGCAGCGAGTCTTTCCAGAAGCTCAGAGGAGCTTCACAGAGTCACCGCCTGGTGGCGCTGTCTCCTCATCAGACTGCTGCTACTGTCGACACTGCAAGGTAAGACACTTATTATTATTATTATTATTATTATTATTATTATTATTATTATTATTATTATTGAGGGACCAAGAAGTCACGAAGTGTCTTTGGTCACTTATTGTTTTTGTGTTTTTTTTCTTCTCCTTCTCCTTCTTCCGCCAAACATAGCAGTTCTGGCTGAACGTGCAGTCGGTTTTCACGAAACGCGGGAATCTGGTAGAGGGCCAACGGTGACTATATGCGAAGCCCACGACCATTGGCCAAAGGGTGGCGCTATAGCACTCAATTGAAAATGCAAACTTCGAACGTGCATATCTCATGAACCGTTTGACCGTTGGCCTCATGCCGAACAACTTTCGTTTTCTGACTTTTGACCTCTGACCTTTAGATCACCCGCCATTTTCAATTATATGAAAAACAGTTAAAATGCATCTCCTCCCAGGATCTTTGATCAAAATACACCAAAAAAATGTTTTAAGTGAAGTTTTTATGAGCCAATGAAAATTGCTGGTTTGTGAAAATTCTTCTTCTGCTTATAATACATGCATGCAGCGTCATATGCTTATGTCACTTTACAGTATAGTAGAGGGTCATGCCAAATAGCACTGAAAGCAGTCTTACTCCAATTGGCCAGAGGGGGGCGCCATAGCAGTTTTTGGAAAATAAAACCTTCGAACAGGCATAACTCATGCTTTGTTTGGCCAAAATTCATGGCACTTGTTTCCACATGTTCGTTGACTCATGGGGAACACATCTGTCACTTTGACAAGTAAGCTCCGCCCTCAGATTTTCCGCCATTTTGAGCAGTTTGAAAAATGCTTATACCTGATTGTCTGCCTGGATTTTTAAGCAATTTGCGTGAAACGTCCTACACACAATCTATGGACCATTATCTGAAATCCCGGTTGAAGAGAAGTTTGTACGTGAAAACATGTGAAAACATCGAACACACTGCAGTAATGGACAATGATCCCAAAAACCAGGACACACATAATTGTTATCAAAAACACTGAATGATTTTGTTGTTAACAACGGAGTAACTGATTGTCTCCATGTAGCTCATTCAGTAGAGCTCTTGCCCTTGGACCACAAGGTTGTGTGTTCAAATCCGGGTACCGACAACTCCCATGAGTCTTATTTGTGCATATTGTTCCTATTGTGTATTGTCTTCTTTCTTGGTCCCGCCTTATCGCTGCTTGCAGCTATATTTATTATTATTATTATTATTATTAATGATGATGTCTTATTCAGTGTTTTTCAACCATTATTTGATGACATTTAGACCTCTCTCTCAGACCCAAAACTAAAGAATATTTTGTGCCGTTGGATAATATTGTGTCACAATTCCATCCATGCTGTATTGATGTGCCCAGACCTCTGATCTAATTAATATCACACTCATTAGAGAAAGGCCAACTGTTTAGTCCTAACAGTCATTCATTAACTGTTTAGTCCTAACAGTCATTCATTAACTAACAGTCATTCATTAACTAACAGTCATTCATTAACTGTTTAGTCCTAATAGTCATTCATTAACTAACAGTCATGCATTAACTAACAGTCATTCATTAACTAACAGTCATTCATTAACTGTTTAGTCCTAACAGTCATTCATTAACTAACAGTCATTCATTAAATAACAGTCATTCATTAACTAACAGTCATTAATTCACTGTTTAGTCCTAACAGTCATTCATTAACTAACAGTCATTCATTAACTAACAGCCATTCATTAACTAACAGTCATTCATTAACTGTTTAGTCCTAACATTCATTAATTAACTAACAGTCATTAATTAACTGTTTAGTCCTAACAGTCATTAATTAACTAACAGTCATTAATTAACTGTTTAGTCCTAACAGTCATTCATTAACTAACAGCCATTCATTAACTAACAGTCATTCATTAACTGTTTAGTCCTAACAGTCATTCATTAACTGTTTAGTCCTAACAGTCATTCATTAACAAACAGTCATTAATTAACTGTTTAGTCCTAACAGTCATTAATTAACTAACAGTCATTAATTAACTAACAGTCATTAATTAACTAACAGTCATTAATTAACTGTTTAGTCCTAACAGTCATTAATTAACTAACAGTCATTAATTAACTAACAGTCATTAATTAACTAACAGTCATTAATTAACTGTTTAGTCCTAACAGTCATTAATTAACTAACAGTCATTAATTAACTGTTTAGTCCTAACAGTCATTAATTAACTAACAGTCATTAATTAACTAACAGTCATTAATTAACTAACAGTCATTAATTAACTGTTTAGTCCTAACAGTCATTAGCATTTCCAGAGTTGAAAACATGTTCCTATAAACAGCAGATCTACAAGCTCACACACGTTGTGAGCTTGTAGATCTGCTATGTGCCTCTATTTAAAAGGTCTTGATGTCATATTCAATCACAGGCCTTTATTTATTTAAGTTAACCTAAAAAATGTCTTCATCGTCACTTTATTTATTACAGCCCTATGAGTTCCTCTGCTGCAGTAGCAGCCCTAACCCTAACCCTTTATTTATTACAGCCCTATGAGTTCCTCTGCTGCAGTAGCAGCCCTAACCCTAACCCTTTATTTATTACAGCCCTATGAGTTCCTCTGCTGCAGTAGCAGCCCTAACCCTAACCCTAACCCTAACCCTTTATTTATTACAGCCCTATGAGTTCCTCTGCTGCAGTAGCAGCCCTAACCCTAACCCTAACCCTAACCCTTTATTTATTACAGCCCTATGAGTTCCTCTGCTGCAGTAGCAGCCGCCCGGGACGCCGCGGAGCAAAGACCAGTTTCCAAAATCTGTGCCTCCTCCTCCTCCTCCTCCTCCTCCTCTGAGCTAAAGCAAGCCAGCAGCAACACTGCTCTCTCCTCCTCCTCCTCCTCCTCCTCCTCCTCGGTCTGTCCCTCCATTCGACAACTCACGGAAAAGTTTAGCAGCAGCAGCGTCTGCGTTGGATCAGCCATTCACAGGACGCGCCGAGACCCAGGGAGAGACGGCTGTCTGCCGGCGAGAAACAGCTCCCTGCAAGAGAGAGATAACTCCCTGCTAGGGAGAGATAACTCCCTGCTAGGGAGAGGGAACTCTGTGCGAGAGAGAGATAACTCCCTGCTAGGGAGAGGGAACTCTGTGCGAGAGAGAGAGAACTCCCTGCTAGGGAGAGGGAACTCTGTGCGAGAGAGAGAGAACTCCCTGCTAGGGAGAGGAAACTCTGTGCGAGAGAGAGAGAACTCCCTGCTAGGGAGAGGGAACTCTGTGCGAGAGAGAGAGAACTCCCTGCTAGGGAGACGCGGTGGCTCCCTGTCGGGGAGAAACAACCACATTGATCCGCGGGGGAGAAGCAGCTCTCTGTCGGGGACAAACGGCAGCTCTGATCGGCGGGGGAGAGAGAGAGGGGACTGCTCTTTGGGGAGAGAGAGAGGGGACTGCTCTTTAGGGAGAGAGAGAGGGGACTGCTCTTTGGGGAGAGAGAGAGGGGACTGCTCTTTGGGGAGGGGGGGGACGGAGGAGAACAACTCTCTGCCCCGTGCCGGGGGGAGAAGTAAGGGAACGGGGGAGGGGGCAGACGCTGTGGCTCCCTTCCACCAGGACACTAGCAGTAGCAGCAGTAGTAATAGTATCACTGTTGTTGTTGTTGTTACTGCTTGTACTAATACTACTACTAGGCCCAGTGTTACTGCTGCTAGCAGCAGTACTAGTTGTACTGTTGCTGCCACCAGTCATACTACTAATAATAGTAGTAATAGTTGTAGTCGTAGTAGTATTGTTTCTGCTGCTGGTAGTTTATCGCCCCATGATACCGACACACCGGCTACTTCTCCTCTTCCGACCGAAACTCGCCGACCGATAAAGTTTCACTCTGCGACGGATTCAACGGCGGCAACGACCACATCGGGCTCGGACTCCGACAAGAAGAAGAAGAAGGAGAAGAAGAAGGAGAGGAGGAAAACGACGGGAGACTTTCCACGCGTGGAGCGATGCGGCGCTTCACAACGTTCCAGCAGCGCGTTTAGAAACGCTGAGGAAGAGGAGGAGGAGGAAGAGGAGGAGGAAAGTGTGTTTGTCTGCGTCTGTAAGAACCACAGAACGTCCTCCTCTCTTCAGCATCGTCACCACGCTGACACCTGGCCCAGCGTCACAAAGATACGACAGCTGTTCGGCGAGAGACAGACCAGCAGCAGCATTAGTATCACTAGACGGCGACAGAGTAGCGCCCGAGGAGCCGCTAGGCTAGCAGCGCCCAGACCCGATCCTTTGTCTTCTTGTTCTTCTTCTGACGACAGCGATGACGGAGACTTAAAAACGGCGACATCGGCGGAGGCGGGCCGCGGCGGGAAGCAGTCTGAACACAGACTTGACAGACAGGACAGTAACAGGGCTGACAGTAACAGGGGTGACAGTGACAGGGCTGACAGTAACAGGGCTGACAGTAACAGGGCTGACAGTGACGGGGGTGACAGTAACAGGGCTGACAGTGACGGGGGTGACAGTAACACTGACGGTCACAGGGGTGACAGTAACACTGACGGTCACAGGGCTGACAGTAACAGGGCTGACAGTGACGGGGGTGACAGTAACAGGGCTGACAGTGACGGGGGTGACAGTAACAGGGCTGACAGTGACGGGGGTGACAGTAACAGGGCTGACAGTGACAGGGCTGACAGTAACACTGACGGTCACAGGGGTGACAGTAACAGGGCTGACAGTGACAGGGCTGACAGTAACACTGACGGTCACAGGGGTGACAGTAACAGGGGTGGCAGTAACAGGGGTGGCGGTCAGCCGCGTCCTGACCACACTAGCCTGTCCCTGGCGGAGGCCCCGCCACAAAACACAGCCTCCTTCGCTGCCTCAGGTCCAACAGCGCTGCCGTTCCCCCCTAGAGGAAGGGACGAAGGCACAGCGCTGCCCCCTAGAGGAAGGGACGAAGGCACAGCGCTGCCCCCTAGAGGAAGGGACGAAGGCACAGCGCTGCCCCCTAGAGGAAGGGACGAAGGCACAGCGCTGCCCCCTAGAGGAAGGGACGAAGGCACAGCGCTGCCCCCTAGAGGAAGGGACGAAGGCACAGCGCTGCCCCCTAGAGGAAGGGACGAAGGCACAGCGCTGCCGTGCCCCCCCAGCGTGGACTCGTACCGTCAACCTGCTGACCCTCAGCCGCTGTGCTCTGACCAGGAGGCGAGCAGCGGTAGCGGCGGCAGCAGGCACCGTCCAACAGTGATTAGAGCTGACAAACCTACTACCGTCCCCGACGCGCTCAGGACTGCAGTTATTAGAGTTGACAGTACAGGCTCACCTCCACCTCCACCTCCTCCTAGCCTGCAAGGCCCTCCTGCTGCTCCTGCTCCTGCCACCTCCTCCTCCTCTGTGTTCCAGACGACGACAGCAGCAGCAGAGACTCACAGCGTGGTGGAGAAGCAGGAGGCGCGAGCAGCAGGAGCAGAGGAGGACGACAGGAGGAGGAGGAGGCTCCACTGTGATAGTTTACATTCCTCACATAACTCCTCCAGAGTGCCGGCCCTCTCCTCCACCTCCACCTCCACCTCCTCCTCCACCACCACCACCACCTCCTCCTCCACCACCTCCACCTCCTCCTCCACCACCTCCTCTCTCCTTCCAGGCTCAGATAAACGCTCTTCTCCAGGTAGGCCTGTCAGAATGATTACGTAATCACCATTACACCCTCCAGAGAAAACGTGGGCTAACATCCTGTATTATGTGGGCTAAAACCCTGGATTATGTGGGCTAAAACCCTTGATTATGTGGGCTAAAACCCTTGATTATGTGGGCTAAAATCCTGGATTATGTGGGCCAAAACCCTTGATTATGTGGGCTAAAATCCTGGATTATGTGGGCCAAAATGCTGGATTATGTGGGCCAAAATGCTGGATTATGTGGGCTAAAACCCTGGATTATGTGGGCTAAAACCCTTGATTATGTGGGCTAAAACCCTTGATTATTTGGGCTAAAACCCTGGATTATGTGGGCTAAAACCCTTGATTATGTGGGCTAAAACCCTTGATTATGTGGGCTAAAACCCTTGATTATGAGGGCTAAAACCCTGGATTATGTGGGCTAAAACCCTTGATTATGTGGGCTAAAACCCTTGATTATGTGGGCTAAAACCCTTGATTATGTGGGCTAAAACCCTGGATTATGTGGGCTAAAACCCTTGATTATGTGGGCTAAAATCCTGGATTATGTGGGCTAAAACCCTTGATTATGTGGGCTAAAACCCTTGATTATGTGGGCTAAAACCCTTGATTATGAGGGCTAAAACCCTGGATTATGTGGGCTAAAACCCTTGATTATGAGGGCTAAAACCCTTGATTATGTGGGCTAAAACCCTTGATTATGTGGGCTAAAACCCTTGATTATGTGGGCTAAAACCCTTGATTATGAGGGCTAAAACCCTTGATTATGTGGGCTAAAACCCTTGATTATGAGGGCTAAAACCCTTGATTATGAGGGCTAAAACCCTTGATTATGAGGGCTAAAACCCTTGATTATGAGGGCTAAAACCCTTGATTATGTGGGCTAAAACCCTTGATTATGTGGGCTAAAACCCTTGATTATGAGGGCTAAAACCCTTGATTATGAGGGCTAAAACCCTTGATTATGAGGGCTAAAACCCTTGATTATGTGGGCTAAAACCCTTGATTATGTGGGCTAAAACCCTTGATTATGAGGGCTAAAACCCTTGATTATGAGGGCTAAAACCCTTGATTATGAGGGCTAAAACCCTTGATTATGTGGGCTAAAACCCTTGATTATGTGGGCTAAAACCCTTGATTATGAGGGCTAAAACCCTTGATTATGAGGGCTAAAACCCTGTATTATGAGGCCCCTATGTGAGTTTTTGATGTGAAATTGCATTAAATTGAGAAATATGCAAAATGTTGCAAAATATGTGAAATATGACGAAAGTTTAAAAAATATGCGGGAAAATTGGGAAATATGAGAAAAGTTCAGTTGGGAAATATGCAAACTATCCGCGCCAATGGCGCAGCGCCTTTTGGCTGATTTTGCGGGAAAGTCTGCAGTCGCATATTAAATCACAATTTTCTGGAGGGTCTAATAATTGTGAATTGTTACTTAATCATTATTTGAGATAATCATCATTGTTTTCCCATCATCGTCATCATCAACAAGAAGAAATAGCTAATCTACAAGTTTAAAACGCGCCACTTTGTGACGCGTTGTAGATTAGCTATTTCCGCTATTTTATAATTGTTTTGGTATATTTAAGTTATTTGCCATATATGCCCCGTGCAATTTCTAATAACGAAGCCTAGAAGTTCAAGTTGTATTTCATATTTTCCAAAGTTCACAATGAAATGGTTAATGGTAACTCTTTGTGTGACATCCCTGGCTCCAGGGGGCGCCACCGCTCCTCTGGACTCCCGCTGGAGGTTCAGCTCCGGAGAGGAAGAGGAGGAGCTAACCAGGAGAGGAGGAGTCAGGGGAGGAGTCCCAAAGCGAGGGGGAGGAGTCAGAGGTAGGCCTGTCTGCAAACCTAACCCTTACATAATTGCCTAAATAGCAAGACGTTTGCATAATCGTCACAATCGTTCCCATGTCGGATGTTCATATATTTTCGAAACATATAAATTCTCATGTCAGTAATTTCTTTGTATATTTAACGTTCATGATAAAATACCACCAATTATTTTCTACTCGGTCTGTGTCTCATAGGAGGGCTGTGGGTAGTTCAGAAACAAGTCTGTGTCTCATAGGAGGGCTTTGGGCAGTTCAGAAACCAGTCTGTGTCGGAGGGCTGTGGGCAGTTCAGAAACCAGTCTGTGTCTCATAGGAAGGCTGTGGGCAGTTCAGAAACCTGTCTGTGTCTCATAGGGGGGCTGTGGGCGGTTCAGAAACCACTCTGTGTCTCTGGGCAGTTCAGAAACCAGTCTGTGTCTCATAGGAGGGTTGTGGGCAGTTCAGAAACCAGTCTGTGTCTCATAGGAGGGTTGTGGGCAGTTCAGAAACCAGTCTGTGTCTCATAGGAGGGCTGTGGGCAGTTCAGAAACCTGTCTGTGTCTCACAGGAGGGCTGTGGGCGGTTCAGAAACCACTCTGTGTCTCTGGGCAGGTCAGAAACCAGTCTGTGTCTCATAAGAGGGTTGTGGGCAGTTCAGAAACCAGTCTGTGTGTCATAGGAGGGCTGTGGGCGGTTCGGAAACCAGCATGTGTCTCATAGTCAGAACTAGAGTAGAAAAACATTGTGGTATTTTATCATGGACATTAATGAGGACCAATTATATGATGCACTGGACAAATGTCTTCTAACTCTAGTCTACCAGGTCTGCAGTAGGCTATGCACTGGACACATGTCTTCTAAATCTAGTCAACCAGGCCTGCAGTAGGCTATGCACTGGACACATGTCTTCTAAATCTAGTCAACCAGGCCTGCAGTAGGCTATGCACTGGACACATGTCTTCTAAATCTAGTCAACCAGGTCTGCAGTAGGCTATGCACTGGACACATGTCTTCTAAATCTAGTCAACCAGGTCTGCAGTAGGCTATGCACTGGACACATGTCTTCTAAATCTAGTCTACCAGGCCTGCAGTAGGCTATGCACTGGACACATGTCTTCTAAATCTAGTCAACCAGGCCTGCAGTAGGCTATGCACTGGACACATGTCTTCTAAATCTAGTCTACCAGGCCTGCAGTAGGCTATGCACTGGACACATGTCTTCTAAATCTAGTCAACCAGGCCTGCAGTAGGCTATGCACTGGACACATGTCTTCTAAATCTAGTCAACCAGTCCTGCAGTAGACTATGCACTGGACACATGTCTTCTAAATCTAGTCTACCAGGCCTGCAGTAGGCTATGCACTGGACACCTGTCTTCTAAATCTAGTCGACCAGGCCTGCAGTAGGCTATGCACTGGACACATGTCTTCTAAATCTAGTCGACCAGGCCTGCAGTAGGCTATGCACTGGACACATGTCTTCTAAATCTAGTCAACCAGGCCTGCAGTAGGCTATGCACTGGACACATGTCTTCTAAATCTAGTCAACCAGGCCTGCAGTAGGCTATGCACTGGACACATTTACATGAAATGATTTCAGTAAACCATGAATACGAGGAAATGTTAGAGGGAGAAACGTTATCCAACACAAACTCCAGGAGTTTTCATGTAATGCACGGCCAGAATTAGTATTATTGCATCACCTGGGTCATGTAGGTCATGTAACTTTACCGACGTTAAGCTGTGTGTGTGTTCAACAACACAGCCATGACGTTAAGCTGTGTGTGTTCAACAACACAGCCATGACGTTAAGCTGTGTGTGTGTGTTCAACAACACAGCCATGACGTTAAGCTGTGTGTGTGTTCAACAACACAGCCATGACGTTAAGCTGTGTGTGTGTGTTCAACAACACAGCCATGACGTTAAGCTGTGTGTGTGTGTTCAACAACACAGCCATGACGTTAAGCTGTGTGTGTGTGTTCAACAACACAGCCATGCCGTTAAGCTGTGTGTGTGTGTTCAACAACACAGCCATGACGTTAAGCTGTGTGTGTGTTCAACAACACAGCCATGACGTTAAGCTGTGTGTGTGTGTTCAACAACACAGCCATGACGTTAAGCTGTGTGTGTGTTCAACAACACAGCCATGACGTTAAGCTGTGTGTGTGTGTTCAACAACACAGCCATGACGTTAAGCTGTGTGTGTGTTCAACAACACAGCCATGACGTTAAGCTGTGTGTGTGTTCAACAACACAGCCATGACGTTAAGCTGTGTGTGTGTTCAACAACACAGCCATGACGTTAAGCTGTGTGTGTGTGTTCAACAACACAGCCATGACGTTAAGCTGTGTGTGTGTGTTCAACAACACAGCCATGACGTTAAGCTGTGTGTGTGTGTTCAACAACACAGCCATGACGTTAAGCTGTGTGTGTGTTCAACAACACAGCCATGACGTTAAGCTGTGTGTGTGTTCAACAACACAGCCATGACGTTAAGCTGCCGTGATATTTTCCCCCTAGAACATTGTGATTATATTATATATTGTGATTATAATGAGGATGATTATGATTATTATCTTTTCAGAAAGTGATAATAAAGTAACAAAACTAAGGCAGCCCATCTTTAAGTTTAAGTGCAATTTCCCGTCCCCAGTCCGCGGAGGAGGCGGGGCTTATCTCTCCCGCGGTAAGAATGGCTGGTGGGGAGGCGGAGCCAAGGGGGGCGTCGGCCGGTCGTCGGGCAGCGAGGACGACCCTCTAGGACCCATCGGAGGAGGAGGCAGAGACCAGGTGAGAGGAGGAGGCAGAGACCAGGTGAGAGGAGGAGGCAGAGACCAGGTGAGAGGAGGAGGCAGAGACCAGGTGAGAGGAGGAGGCAGATACCAGGTGAGAGGAGGAGGCAGAGACCAGGTGAGAGGAGGAGGCAGATACCAGGTGAGAGCAGGAGGCAGAGACCAGGTGAGAGGAGGAGGCAGAGACCAGGTGAGAGGAGGAGGCAGAGACCAGGTGAGAGGAGGAGGCAGATACCAGGTGAGAGGAGGAGGCAGAGACCAGGTGAGAGGAGGAGGCAGAGACCAGGTGAGAGGAGGAGGCAGAGACCAGGTGAGAGGAGGAGGCAGAGACCAGGTGAGAGGAGGAGGCAGAGACCAGGTGAGAGGAGGAGGCAGAGACCAGGTGAGAGGAGGAGGCAGAGACCAGGTGAGAGGAGGAGGCAGAGACCAGGTGAGAGCAGGAGGCAGAGACCAGGTGAGAGGAGGAGGCAGAGACCAGGTGAGACGCTTTCAATGCATTGATTTTTAACCTCTAAGGGTTAACTAAGGGTTAACCTCTAAGGGTTAACCTCTAAGGGTTAACTAAGGGTTAACCTCTAAGGGTTAACCTCTAAGGGTTAACTAAGGGTTAACCTCTAAGGGTTAACTAAGGGTTAACTAAGGGTTAACCTCTAAGGGTTAACCTCTAAGGGTTAACTAAGGGTTAACTAAGGGTTAACCTCTAAGGGTTAACCTCTAAGGGTTAACCTCTAAGGGTTAGCTAAGGGTTAACCTCTAAGGGTTAACCTCTAAGGGTTAACTAAGGGTTAACCTCTAAGGGTTAACCTCTAAGGGTTAACTAAGGGTTAACCTCTAAGGGTTAACTAAGGGTTAACCTCTAAGGGTTAACCTCTAAGGGTTAACCTCTAAGGGTTAACCTCTAAGGTCTAAGGGTTAACCTCTAAGGGTTAACCTCTAAGGGTTAACTAAGGGTTAACCTCTAAGGGTTAACCTCTAAGGTCTAAGGGTTAACCTCTAAGGGTTAACCTCTGCAACCATTATTTTAAACTTTAGCTGTTGAAAAATAGCAGATTTGAGTTTGTAGAACTGCTATTTTTTGAAAATTTGTGAAAACGTGTGCAAATCTTTGAATATATATTCTTTCACAGCAAACGTATTTAACTCATATATTTGCTTCTGGGGGGGTGGTTCCCCTAACCTGACTCCGCCAGATGGGGCAGCAGAGAGTACACTGGGTTCCCCCCTCCTGCTCCCATCTGGGAACTCTCAGGCAGACTTGATGCCCGGCCACAAAACAGCCTGGCCAATCAGCGGCAGCTAGAGGCGGGATCAAGGCATACACAGTGCTGCCTTGATCCCGCCTCTTTGCGTGTGAAAGGGGCGGTTCCCGTCCTGAATGGGTTAAAACACCAAAAGGGGCGGTTCACTTCCTGAAAGGGGCGGTTCCCGTCCTGAATGGTTAACGATGAAAAGGTGGTGAGTTTTGGGGGTTTTGCGTCGCCAGGTGCGCCGACGCTCTCTGAGGAAGAAGAAGAAGGTGGGCGGGGCCCCGGAGCGCCGGGGGGGCGGCGACCACCACCACTATGACCGTGACGGCGGCGAATCAGAAGACAGCGGCGACGGCTGTGGTGGCGTGGTGAGCATGGAACACGCCCACAAATACCGGCAGGTAAAATCTACCATAGAGAGAGAGAAGAGCAGGGTTTATTTGGACAACAAATTTAAGATTTTAGTTTCAGTCATTTATCGTCTTTTTGAATAGTTTTAATTTAGTTTATGTCCACATTTTAGTCACCTGGAATGTTTTATTGTCAGTCTAGTTTTAGACGACTTAAAGGGATATTCAGTGATTTCACTTAATTCAAATATCACTTATTTTGTCTTATTTTTTGGATAATCCTCCCTACTATAAAGTGTGTTGACCATATAAGGAGTTCCTCCCTGTCCCCAGTGAGCCCCTGGGGTCAAAAAACCCTAGTTTCGGTTTGGGCTTTGGGTGGCAAAGCCTTCATCCAATCAGGATGAGAGGGGCCTTCCTCCAATCATGATCGAGTGGGGCAGGCCTTGGTGCACGTGCTGTTGGTCTGTTGTACTTCCCCCACTGTAGAGCGTGTGCATGTGCACATCTTGTTACCGGGAGGACCGGGGTCTTTTCCAAATCACCCAAATCACTGAATGCTCCTTTAATATCACAAGATATTAGTCGACTAAATCTACAGTTGAGGAGAGACGGGTGACAGCCGGAATGTAGACGGCACCCGGGTGAGCAGTGTGGGTTAGCGCCCCCATGAGGAGGGGAGCAGTGTGGGTTAGCGCCCCAGCCTGTGTCCTCCAGGGGGAGCAGTATGGGTTAGCGCCCCAGCCTGTGTCCTCCAGGGGGAGCAGTATGGGTTAGCGCCCCAGCCTGTGTCCTCCAGGGGGAGCAGTATGGGTTAGCGCCCCAGCCTGTGTCCTCCGTGAGGAGGTGAGCAGTGTGGGTTAGCGCCCCAGCCTGTGTCCTCCAGGGGGAGCAGTATGGGTTAGCGCCCCAGCCTGTGTCCTCCGTGAGGAGGTGAGCAGTATGGGTTAGCGCCCCAGCCTGTGTCCTCCGTGAGGAGGGGAGCAGTATGGGTTAGCGCCCCAGCCTGTGTCCTCCGTGAGGAGGGGAGCAGTATGGGTTAGCACCCCAGCCTGTGTCCTCCATGAGGAGGTGAGCAGTATGGGTTAGCGCCCCAGCCTGTGTCCTCCGTGAGGAGGTGAGCAGTATGGGTTAGCGCCCCAGCCTGTGTCCTCCGTGAGGAGGTGAGCAGTATGGGTTAGCGCCCCAGCCTGTGTCCTCCATGAGGAGGTGAGCAGTATGGGTTAGAGCCCCAGCCTGTGTCCTCCAGGGGGAGCAGTATGGGTTAGCGCCCCAGCCTGTGTCCTCCGTGAGGAGGTGAGCAGTGTGGGTTAGCGCCCCAGCCTGTGTCCTCCGTGAGGAGGTGAGCAGTGTGGGTTAGCGCCCCAGCCTGTGTCCTCCGTGAGGAGGAAGCCCAACAACCCTCGGTGAGGCCTTTGGGAGGGCCATGCAAGCAGCAAGTGGAGCAGCAGCACCATGTCCCTGCGGAACCATTGCCCACCACTCCTGAATGGAGTGCCTGGTGCTGGGACTCTGGTGCAACGCACAGGTCCTCACTCTACTCCTGGTGAGAGCAGGAGTGGACCTGGTGAGACATAGGAGGGGCCCGGACAGGAGACAACCCACAGAGCCTAGTCCCTCCATGCGCCAGAAGTGTACCTCCCAGCCCTGGCAGAGTAGTTCTGGAGTAGTTCCAACGGATTGTGTGCCCCTGGTTTTTCCCTAGTGGGACTGATTGAGGGTAGCTACTGGGACGTAAGTCGGGACTTGATCACTCCCGGCTGGGTCACCTGAGTGAGGGATATATGATGTTAGAAGACCCGAAACCCCGTTGACCTCAGGATACATCACTGAGGATACGTCCCAGGTGCATCCATGACCTCAGGATACATCACTGAGGATACGTCCCAGGTGCATCCATGACCTCAGGATACATCACTGAGGATACGTCCCCGTTGACCTCAGGATACATCACTGAGGATACGTCCCCGTTGACCTCAGGATACATCACTGAGGATACGTCCCCGTTGACCTCAGGATACATCACTGAGGATACGTCCCTGTTGACCTCAGGATACATCACTGAGGATACGTCCCCGTTGACCTCAGGATACATCACTGAGGATACGTCCCCGTTGACC
Source organism: Electrona antarctica (assembly GCF_951216825.1). Taxonomy (NCBI): domain Eukaryota; kingdom Metazoa; phylum Chordata; class Actinopteri; order Myctophiformes; family Myctophidae; genus Electrona; species Electrona antarctica. The sequence goes on along the minus strand of NW_027637067.1, from coordinate 538,445 downwards.
TTAGGATACATCAATGAGGATACGTCCCCGTTGACCTCAGGATATATCACTGAGGATACGTCCCCGTTGACCTCAGGATACATCACTGAGGATACGTCCCCGTTGACCTCAGGATACATCACTGAGGATACGTCCCCGTTGACCTCAGGATACATCACTGAGGATACGTCCCCGTTGACCTCAGGATACATCACTGAGGATACGTCCCCGTTGACCTCAGGATACATCACTGAGGATACGTCCCCGTTGACCTCAGGATACATCACTGAGGATACGTCCCCGTTGACCTCAGGATACATCACTGAGGATACGTCCCCGTTGACCTCAGGATACATCACTGAGGATACGTCCCCGTTGACCTCAGGATACATCACTGAGGATACGTCCCAGTTGACCTCAGGATACATCACTGAGGATACGTCCCCGTTGACCTCAGGATACATCACTGAGCATACGTCCCCGTTGACCTCAGGATACATCACTGAGGATACGTCCCCGTTGACCTCAGGATACATCACTGAGCATACGTCCCAGGTGCATCCATGACCTCAGGATACATCACTGAGGATACGTCCCAGGTGCATCCATGACCTCAGGATACATCACTGAGGATACGTCCCAGGTGCATCCATGCCATGTTTTTTAGTTATAGTTTTAGTCGACTGTAAAATGTATTTTGGCGGGCCTTGATGCCGTCGTAATGGCTGATTTTACACAAATGGCTGATCTACAAGCTCAGTGTGACGCGTTGTGAGCTTGTAGATCGGCTATTTTCAGCATGCAACCAAGTGTAAAATTACTTTTCTAAAACGGTTAGTCCCAATACTTGATTATGATTGGCTGGTTACCGTCACGTGACCGTTCACCATCGATAATCCACACCTTCAATCACTTTATATCATCCTGCAGCCTTGTAGCTGTACTGGGGAAGGGGAGTGTATTGCCTTACACACGCTGGCCGTGTGGGCGTCTAAGCACCGCCCGGCTCATATGACTGTGAATGTGTGGCTCCAGGCAGCCCCGTAAAGACATCAAGCGTTATTCTCCCGTCACATAGCCTACTTGCAGCAAAAGTGTGTGGCTCGCTCTGGTGGCGCAAAGCGTAGCTACTTTTGTGAATTTAATAGTTTTATGAGGTTAATATTGCTATATGTTTGTAACCGTTTTAGAAAAGCAATAAGCCACTCGAGGCCCCAGTTTACCGGGTGTTTTACAATGGCTGGGAGGGTACGCCTACGCCCCCAGGGAGGGTACGCCTACGCCCCCAGGGCTGGGAGGGTACGCCTACGCCCCCAGGGCTGGGAGGGTACGCCTACGCCCCCAGGGAGGGTACGCCTACGCCCCCAGGGCTGGGAGGGTACGCCTACGCCCCCAGGGCTGGGAGGGTACGCCTACGCCCCCAGGGCTGGGAGGGTACGCCTACGCCCCCAGGGCTGGGAGGGTACGCCTACGCCCCCATGGCTGGGAGGGTACGCCTACGCCCCCAGGGCTGGGAGTGTACGCCTACGCCCCCAGGGCTGGGAGGGTACGCCTACGCCCCCAGGGCTGGGAGGGTACGCCTACGCCCCCAGCCACTGTAAAATACCTGGTAACCTGAGACCTCTCGTGGCTTATTGCTTAAATACTGGATCTCTTGTCCACTAGTCCCTTCCTAGTGGATCTCTTGTCCACTAGTCCCTTCCTAACATTTCTAGTTTTTATTTGTTGACGAAATTGTCAATTAATATGTAGTCTTAGTTTATTCATCATGCTATGAAGCAGCTAACTCCACCACCTCTCAAACTGTCTGCTAAAGCAGCCAACTCCACCACCTCTCAAACTGTCTGCTAAAGCAGCTAACTCCACCACCTCTCCCTCTCCGAAACTGTCTGTTAAAGCAGCTAACTCCACCACCTCTCTCCCTCTCAAACTGTCTGCTAAAGCAGCTAACTCCACCACCTCTCCTCCTCTCAAACTGTCTGCTTAACCCCACCACCTCTCAAACTGTCTGCTAAAGCAGCTAACTCCACCACCTCTCCCCCTCTCAAAATGTCTGCTAAAGCAGCTAACTCCACCACCTCTCCCCCTCTCAAAATGTCTGCTAAAGCAGCTAACTCCACCACCTCTCAAACTGTCTGCTAAAGCAGCTAACTCCACCACCTCTCAAACTGTCTGCTAAAGCAGCTAACTCCACCACCTCTCCCCCTCTCAAAATGTCTGCTAAAGCAGCTAACTCCACCACCTCTCCCCCTCTCAAAATGTCTGCTAAAGCAGCTAACTCCACCACCTCTCCCCCTCTCAAAATGTCTGCTAAAGCAACTAACTCCACCACCTCTCCCCTCTCAAACTGTCTGCTAAAGCAGCTAACTCCACCACCTCTCAAACTGTCTGCTATAAAGCAGCTAACTCCACCACCTCCCCCCCTCTCAAACTGTCTGCTAAAGCAACTAACTCCACCACCTCTCCCCCTTTCAAACTGTCTGCTAAAGCAGCTAACTTCACCACCTCTCAAAATGTCTGCTAAAGCAGCTAACTCCACCACCTCTCCCCCTCTCAAACTGTCTGCTAAAGCAGCTAACTCCACCACCTCTAAAACTGTCTGCTATAAAGCAGCTAACTCCACCACCTCTCCCAATTTACAATTTACAATTTAGGCATTTAGCAGACGTTCTTAATCCAGAGCGATTTACATTAAGCAAGAACAAAAAGCATGGGAATACATCACATATATAAAAAAGCATTTATCAAGAAACATGCGTAAGCTAAGAACGTAGCTAGAACATATAAACATATAAACTATACATATATACTATACTATGCTGTACATATATACTATGAAGTGCTATGACTACATACAATGCAATTATTGTGCTGTCTACATAACATGCTATAAGTCTGTATCAAATGCTAGTCTAAAAAGTGCTGTCTAAGGAGGTAGGGTAAGTGCTATGGGCCATGGTGGAGTCTGAAAAGGTGGGTTTTCAGACTACGGCGGAAGATTGGGAGTGAGATTGGGCAGTTCTGATTGCAACGGGGAGTGCATTCCACAGTTTTGGAGCCAGAAGGGAGAAGAGTTTGGGACGTGTGGAGCGTTGTCCCGGCGTTTTTAGTGAGGGTACTTCCAGCTTCCCTGCATTGGCTGATCTGAGTGCCCGGGAGGGTTTGTAGGGTTCAATCATACTTGGGGGAGCCATACCTCTGGTTGCTTTGAATGCCAGCATCAGGGTTTTGTATTCTGTGCGGGCAGCGACCGGGAGCCAGTGGAGGGAGCGGAGCAGGGGGGAGACATGTGAGAATTTTGGCTGGTTGAAGACCAAGCGACCCTCTCAAACTGTCTGCTAACCCAGCTAACATAGGGTTTAACCCTGTGAGAACCACTGATATAGAAACATGAGGTTTAACCCTGTGAGAACCACTGGTATAGAAACATAGGGTGTAACCCTGTGAGAACCACTGATATAGAAACATAGGGTTTAACCCTGTGAGAACCACTGGTATAGAAACATAGGGTGTAACCCTGTGAGAACCACTGATATAGAAACATGAGGTTTAACCCTGTGAGAACCACTGATATAGAAACATGAGGTTTAACCCTGTGAGAACCACTGATATAGAAACATAGCGTTTAACCCTGTGAGAACCACTGATATAGAAACATAGGGTTTAACCCTGTGAGAACCACTGATATAGAAACATGAGGTTTAACCCTGTGAGAACCACTGATATAGAAACATGAGGTTTAACCCTGTGAGAACCACTGATATAGAAACATGAGGGTTTAACCCTGTGAGAACCACTGATATAGAAACATGAGGTTTAACCCTGTGAGAACCACTGATATAGAAACATGATGTTTAACCCTGTGAGAACCACTGATATAGAAACATAGGGTTTAACCCTGTGAGAACCACTGATATAGAAACATAGGGTTTAACCCTGTGAGAACCACTGATATAGAAACATAGGGTTTAACCCTGTGAGAACCACTGATATAGAAACATGATGTTTAACCCTGTGAGAACCACTGATATAGAAACATAGGGTTTAACCCTGTGAGAACCACTGACATAGAAACATAGGGTTTAACCCTGTGAGAACCACTGATATAGAAACCTGAGGTTTAACCCTGTGAGAACCACTGATATAGAAACATGAGGTTTAACCCTGTGAGAACCACTGATATAGAAACATGAGGTTTAACCCTGTGAGAACCACTGATATAGAAACATGAGGTTTAACCCTGTGAGAACCACTGATATAGAAACATAGGGTTTAACCCTGTGAGAACCACTGATATAGAAACATGAGGTTTAACCCTGTGAGAACCACTGATATAGAAACATGAGGTTTAACCCTGTGAGAACCACTGATATAGAAACATGAGGTTTAACCCTGTGAGAACCACTGACATAGAAACATGGGGTTTAACCCTGTGAGAACCACTGATATAGAAACATGAGGTTTAACCCTGTGAGAACCACTGATATAGAAACATAGGGTTTAACCCTGTGAGAACCACTGATATAGAAACATAGGGTTTAACCCTGTGAGAACCACTGATATAGAAACATAGGGTTTAACCCTGTGAGAACCACTGATATAGAAACATAGGGTTTAACCCTGTGAGAACCACTGATATAGAAACATAGGGTTTAACCCTGTGAGAACCACTGATATAGAAACATAGGGTTTAACCCTGTGAGAACCACTGATATAGAAACATAGGGTTTAACCCTGTGAGAACCACTGATATAGAAACATAGGGTTTAACCCTGTGAGAACCACTGATATAGAAACATAGGGTTTAACCCTGTGAGAACCACTGATATAGAAACATAGGTCCTCATTCACAACGGCGTTTACGCTCATAAAGTGACGTTACGTGAGCGGAGCGTGAGCGGACAGGCATTTACGTGGATTCCCACATTACGTGGGAATTCATGAACTTGAACGTGAACTTGACGGTGACGTGGGTTGGTCGGAAATTCCGCTGAAAGCTGCGCCACCTCTCATGGTCGTGTACGGCTTGCGTAGATTTATTAAGAAGGCTTTAGTCTTCATGCTGAATCAATTAAAAGTCCCCAAATCTCAGATAAAATATGTAGGCATGTGTCCCCAACATTGGTCGCACATAAAAAAATATAGCCTATATAAAAGCCAAGTATCACTTGTATGCCTAAATGCATGCATTCTAGAGGCAGGCTAGCCTAGAGTGCCATACAGAAACTGCCCCTGCAAGCCCGACACCTTTTTTATTTATTTATTAGGATATTTCTAGCATGCGCGATTGCGCTGCTCACTTGACAGCTTTCTACTCGCAGTGCAACGCGCTGTGAGCTTGTAGATCGGCTCTCGCAGTCTCGCGCTGCATGTTAAAAAACAAACTCACAATTATAATAAGAACATACACTTATCTGCATTCTGCACTGTACGAATCCAACGTTGTTTAGTGTAGTAATGTCTGCAGTATAGGCCTATTTAAATTGTTTCGTTATGGAGCTCCTTTGAGTCAGTCTGACTGTCGGTGCGTGTGTGTGTGTGTGTGGGGGGGGATTAGCCCTATATAAAAAATAGAAGACCACATTAGCCTATTTGAATGAATGGCATCAGCGTGTTTGAAAGTCGGCCAGTCATATCATAGTTTTAAGCCAGCTCACCTCCACTCGCGCTTGTTCACAAACATGACGGACAGACAGACAAGAAAGGCTGTTGATGATGATTATTATTACCACTGTAACTCGCTGATGCAGGTGCAGGCTATGATGACGTATTTCGATATTTCCTGTTGCCTTATATGGTGTGGGATGGGCGTTCTAACCAGGCGACACCAGGCGAATCGCTTGGGAAAAATGCGGAAAGGCTACACTCTGCGATCCGCACAAATGAAGTGATTACACCAGCTTCCCTGAATACGACGGGAGCAAATCGCAGCGTGATCGGACAGAGAAATACGATGATATTTAGTATCTGTTTACGCATACGTTACACTGCGGTGTATTTCTCCTTTGTGAATGAGGACCATAGGGTTTAACCCTGTGAGAACCACTGATATAGAAACATAGGGTTTAACCCTGTGAGAACCACTGATATAGAAACATAGGGTTTAACCCTGTGAGAACCACTGATATAGAAACATAGGGTAATACACAGACGGAACACAGAACATGCGTTTGATACGTGTGTACGAGGCCTCGGTCAAACTGTTTTGTGTTTTGAAAACCGTGTTTTACGTTTTCTGTCTTGCAGAGCGTTCAGTCCATCCGTCAGCAGAGCTCTACTGCCCCCGGTGGAGGAGCGGGGGCACTGCGTCCGTTCAGGAGCCGAGTCATGGACTCATGGAGCGCCGCGGCTAACGCTAGCGGTGGCACTAACGCTCGGCGCTGGGAGCGTGCGGCCTCCTCCTCCGCCAACGCCACAAGCCCGGCCTCGCTTCCCGGGGTGTCGCGCGTCGTGTCAAAGGTCACCATCCCCTCCTTCCTCCTCTCCCCCCCCCCTCCCCCGCCCAGCTCCGGAGGAGGAGGGGGGGGGAGGGGCGAGTTGTCACCATCGTCACGCTATTCCAGCACAGAGACGCTCCGAGACGATGGGGAGGAGGAAGAGGGTAAGGCTAACGCTAAGGCTAACGCTAACGCTAAGGCTAAGGCGTTGTGGTTTAGCAGGGCGGGAGCGTCCACGGCTAGCGGCGCTAACAGAGCCGCTGCGGCGGCTAGCCTCTCGGCTAGCGGCGCTAACAGAGCCGCTGCGGCGGCTAGCCTCTCGGCGATGTGCATCGGCAGCAAGACGTACCGCGGGAACTTCACCGTGTACCGCTCGCCCAGCTTCGGACACGGCGATGACTTCTCTCACACTCCCGCCGCTAGGCTCCGCCTCCTCCCCAGGGCAGGGGAGAAGACCACACCCACCTCCCCCCCCTCCTCCTCCTGGGCGCTGAGGGGGAGGCTGGGGGGAGTGGGAGGCGGAAGGGGGGGGTCTGCGGACCACCAACCAGGCATCTCTACATCCAACCCCGACATCGCGGCCTCTTCGTCGGACGACGTGGCGACGCCCCTCGGCCTCCTGAAGGCCGACCTCTCGGAGCCCAAGGTCAAGAGGCGGAGCAAAGCGACGGCGGAGGAGGAGGAGGGGGGCGGTCCCTCGTCCGTCTACAGGTAGGCCCGCCCACAATCATTACATCATCATCTCCTCCTGATGGAGGTGCTAGCGCCTCCTATGTTCAGCTGTTGGTAGTGTGTTGTCCTTCACCAGCGCCTCCTATGTTCAGCTGTTGGTAGTGTGTTGTCCTTCACCAGCGCCTCCTATGTTCAGCTGTTGGTAGTGTGTTGTCCTTCACCAGCGCCTCCTATGTTCAGCTGTTGGTAGTGTGTTGTCCTTCACCAGCGCCTCCTATGTACAGCTGTTGGTAGTGTGTTGTCCTTCACCAGCGCCTCCTATGTTCAGCTGTTGGTAGTGTGTTGTCCTTCACCAGCGCCTCCTATGTTCAGCTGTTGGTAGTGTGTTGTCCTTCACCAGCGCCTCCTATGTTCAGCTGTTGGTAGTGTGTTGTCCTTCACCAGCGCCTCCTATGTACAGCTGTTGGTAGTGTGTTGTCCTTCACCAGCGCCTCCTATGTACAGCTGTTGGTAGTGTGTTGTCCTTCACCAGCGCCTCCTATGTTCAGCTGTTGGTAGTGTGTTGTCCTTCACCAGCGCCTCCTATGTTCAGCTGTTGGTAGTGTGCCGTTAAATTCTCATTGACGATGGACGGAGAATATTACGTCATGATGACGTGCGATGATGAGAACACCCCTCACTTCACACTGGTGTGATTTTTTCCTTTCGATAATCGCAATTAATTGTGCATAATAATAATAATAATAATGATAATAATAATGTGGCTCAGGAGGTAGAGCAGGTCGTCCAATGATCCCTGGGTCGGCCGTTAGAATCCCGGCTCCTCCTCCTGTCCACATGTGGAAGTGTCCTTGGGCAAAACACTGAACCCTACAATGTCTCCAGTGAGTTGGTCGGTGTGAGCTCGCCACCGTCGGTGTGTGAACGTGGGAAGTGAGGACGCTGGCGTCGACTGTTCACCGCTTCACCTCCCAATGTATGAATGAATGAACCTTCACCTCCCAATGTATGAATGAATGAACCTTCACCTCCCAATGTATGAATGAATGAACCTTCACCTCCCAATGTATGAATGACTGAACCTTCAACTCCCAATGTATGAATGAATGGACCTTCACCTCCCAACGTATGAATGAATGAACCTTCACCTCCCAATGTATGAATGAATGAACCTTCACCTCCCAATCTATGAATGAATGAACCTTCACCTCCCAATGTATGAATGAATGAACCTTCACCTCCAAATGTATGAATGAATGAACCTTCACCTCCCAATGTATGAATGAATGAACCTTCACCTCCCAATGTATCAATGAATGAACCTTCACCTCCCAATGTATGAATGAATGAACCTTCACCTCCAAATGTATGAATGAATGAACCTTCACCTCCCAATGTATGAATGAATGAACCTTCACCTCCCAATGTATGAATGAATGAACCTTCACCTCCCAATGTATGAATGAATGAACCTTCACCTCCCAATGTATGAATGAATGAACCTTCACCTCCCAATGTATGAATGAATTAACCTTTGTAAAGCGCTGGAAAAGCGCTATAAAAATGCAATTCATTATTATTATTATTATTATTATAATGAATTGTGCATGATTGTCAATCGTTTCCATGTTGCATCCTCACTTTCGTCTCAAAGTTTTTAACACAATGTTTGTTTTAACACAATGTTTGTGTTAACACAATGTTTGTGTTAACACAAACCCTCAAAGCTGGACACAGGAGTGGCTAGCGCCCCTCAAAGATGTCTGTACACTTTCAAACATTTTTCAGAAAAAATCTACAACATATAATAGATCTACAAGCTTACAGTTTTCTTAACCCATTGTGGACGGGAACCCGTTTTGGTGTTTTAACTAAGCATTATGTTATACTTAACAAAAAAGTATAAGCAGATCTACAAGCTCATAGCGCGCCACTCGGTGGCGCGCTACGAGCTTGTAGGTCTGCTTTTTTTGGAAAATCGTGAAAATGCGGCACAAATCTTTGAATATATATTCTTTCAGAAGACTTTTTAATTTCGACGTCAGGCCTACATGGGTTCATTTGCTTAATAACGTATAATGTTCATTTCCTGAAAAATGAACGTTTTAATTAGGAGGACAGCAGAGATATGTAATAGATTACATCCTCATTAGGAGGACAGCAGATATATGTAATAGATTACATCCTCATTAGGAGGACAGCAGAGATATGTAATAGATTACATCCTCATTAGGAGGACAGCAGAGATATGTAATAGATTACATCCTCATTAGGAGGACAGCAGAGATATGTAATAGATTACATCCTCATTAGGAGGACAGCAGAGATATGTAATAGATTACATCCTCATTAGGAGGACAGCAGAGATATGTAATAGATTACATCCTCATTAGGAGGACAGCAGAGTTATGTAATAGATTACATCCTCATTAGGAGGACAGCAGAGATATGTAATAGATTACATCCTCATTAGGAGGACAGCAGAGATATGTAATAGATTACATCCTCATTAGGAGGACAGCAGAGATATGTAATAGATTACATCCTCATTAGGAGGACAGCAGAGCTATGTAATAGATTACATCCTCATTAGGAGGACAGCAGAGATATGTAATAGATTACATCCTCATTAGGAGGACAGCAGAGATATGTAATAGATTACATCCTGCGGAGAACAATCCTAATTCATCGGAGAACAATCCTAATTCAGCGGAGAACAATCCTAATTCAGCGGAGAACAATCCTAATTCATCGGAGAACAATCCTAATTCAGCGGAGAACAATCCTAATTCAGCGGATAACAATCCTAATTCATCAGAGAACAATCCTAATTCAGCGGAGAACAATCCTAATTCAGCGGAGAACAATCCTTGATTCTGCGGCTTAGTTTATATTAACTTTTTTAACCTAAAATGAGCAGTTATCAAGCTATTTTTTAAAAATAATAAGTACAATCTTTCATGAAATAGATACAATTAATTGTAATTATGGATGAGTCATGATAATCAAATATTCCAATAATCATTTTTGGGGATCGATTATTATTATTCATGTATTTATATCTAATTTAAAACACACAATGTTCCAACGTTCAATGCAAAAAAAAACTAAACTAAACAATGAATTATTTAACCCATTTTGGGCGGGAACCCCTTTTGGTGTTAGCATTATGTTATGCTTTAGCTATTGAAAAATAGCAGATCTACAAGCTCGTAGCGCGCCACCGAGTGGCACGCTACGAGCTTGTAGGTCTGCTATTTTTGAAAAATCGAAGAACCACTGACATAGAAACATAGCTTTTTCAGAAAACTGAAAATGGGTTAAAAGCAAATATTTGTGATTAAAATGAGTTATATGTGTGACAGGACGGGGTCATGGAGGGGTCATGGTGACCAGACGGGGTCATGGCGGGGTCATGGTGACCAGACGGGGTCATGGCGAGGTCAGTCGCCAGTCGTTTCCCGCCGTCCGTCGCTGAAGGAGCTGACCGCCACGCTGCGCCGAGCCAAGTCCTTCACCTCCTCCTCCACTGGGGCGGGAACCAGTGCCACCCAGAGGAGCTGCTCTGAACTGCAGCTGGACCCGGACCAATCAGAGCGAGGGGGGAGTGGCCTCTCAGACACACGGCGAGCAGGTGATAAAGATAAAGAGAACTTTTTTCGTCCGTTAATTTCTTTTCATTAAATGGAAATGTGTCTTTGGCTCAGCGGTAGAGTGGCCGGATGTGAACCGTGAGGTTCCCGGTTCGAACCCTGTGGGCTCCCCCAGAGTTAGTGTGGAAGTGTCCTTGAGCAAGACTCTGAACCCCTGATTGCTCCTGATGTGCAGGTTGGTGCCTTGCATGGTTTCCTCCACCATCGGTGTGTGAATGTGTGTGTGAATGGGTGAATGTAATGCACAATCTATGTAAAGGTGTGTGAATGGGTGAATGTAATGCACAATCTATGTAAAGGTGTGTGAATGGGTGAATGTAATGCACAATCTATGTAAAGGTGTGTGAATGGGTGAATGTAATGAACAATCTATGTAAAGGTGTGTGAATGGGTGAATGTAATGCACAATCTATGTAAAGGTGTGTGAATGGGTGAATGTAATGCACAATCTATGTAAAGGTGTGTGAATGGGTGAATGTAATGAACAATCTATGTAAAGGTGTGTGAATGGGTGAATGTAATGCACAATCTATGTAAAGGTGTGTGAATGGGTGAATGTAATGCACAATCTATGTAAAGGTGTGTGAATGGGTGAATGTAATGCACAATCTATGTAAAGGTGTGTGAATGGGTGAATGTAATGCACAATCTATGTAAAGGTGTGTGAATGGGTGAATGTAATGCACAATCTATGTAAAGGTGTGTGAATGGGTGAATGTAATGCACAATCTATGTAAAGGTGTGTGAATGGGTGAATGTAATGCACAATCTATGTAAAGGTGTGTGAATGGGTGAATGTAATGCACAATCTATGTAAAGGTGTGTGAATGGGTGAATGCAATGCACAATCTATGTAAAGGTGTGTGAATGGGTGAATGCAATGCACACTCTATGTAAAGGTGTGTGAATGGGTGAATGTAATGCACACTCTATGTAAAGGTGTGTGAATGGGTGAATGTAATGCACACTATGTAAAGGTGTGTGAATGGGTGAATGCAATGCACACTCTATGCAAAGGTGTGTGAATGGGTGAATGTAATGCACACTCTATGTAAAGGTGTGTGAATGGGTGAATGTAATGCACACTCTATGTAAAGGTGTGTGAATGGGTGAATGCAATGCACACTCTATGTAAAGGTGTGTGAATGGGTGAATGTAATGCACAATCCATGTAAAACGCCTTGGATAAAGGCGCTATATAAATGCACCATTTACCATTACATAAAATAAGTAACACAATGCATTAAAATAATATATAAAATGCATTCACGTAACGCATGGACAATGATCATGGGCCGTGTGGCGATGAGGTGGTGGAACTACGTATTTAAACGTAACACAGTGAGGATGAGGTGGTGGAACTACCTATTTAAACGTAACACAGTGAGGATGAGGTGGTGGAACTACCTATTTAAACATAACACAGTGAGGATGAGGTGGTGGAACTACCTATTTAAACGTAACACAGTGAGGATGAGGTGGTGGAACTACCTATTTAAATGTAACACAGTGAGGATGAGGTGGTGGAACTACCTATTTAAACGTAACACAGTGAGGATGAGGTGGTGGAACTACCTATTTAAACATAACACAGTGAGGATGAGGTGGTGGAACTACCTATTTAAACGTAACACAGTGGGGATTCTTTGTTTTCGCTAATTTCACCCTAGGTGGGAGTGGCCTGGAGCGAGCGAGGAGTGGCTTCCTGCCCGACAGGGAGGTACAAAGTGACGAAGGAGGCGGAGACCTCCGTGTGGGCAGGTTGGTGTGATGTCATATCGTAACCGTATCGCCATAACGATGGAGTGACGTAGTCCTTTTCAGAGATATGGTGTATTTATATACATACATTTATTATTTTGGAGAACGACGTATTTTGGCCTAAATGTTACTCCTTTTTCTTTTTGTTTCTGTAACCTTGTAGGTAACAGAAAACAATATATGTTAATGACGTTTAGAAGATTTAGAACACCTGGGGGTCTTTATGTGTGTAATGTGGTTTAGAACACTGTCCTGGGGGTCTTTATGTGTGTAATGTGGTTTAGAACACTGTCCTGGGGGTCTTTATGTGTGTAATGTGGTTTAGAACACTGTCCTGGGGGTCTTTATGTGTGTAATGTGGTTTAGAACACTGTCCTGGGGGTCTTTATGTGTGTAATGTGGTTTAGAACAGGGGTTCTCAACGTTTTTGGCCGGGGACCCCCAAAAATGCTTTGGCAACGTCTCGGGACCCCCACCCCGCCCACTCCCTACCCCCAATATAAATTAACTGCTACAATAACCTTAATAATAGAGACAATACACCATAAATAAATACTGAAACCATAATCATTAGGGAAGGTGTATGCATGTACTATGTGTACTATATGTAAACTCTTCATTTCCACTTTACAGCCATTCAGTTGGTAAAAAAAAAAAAAAACTCCAGTAAGCAGTGCAGAACCGAGAGTGCTATACTTCTCCAGTAAGCAGTGCAGAACAGAGAGTGCTATACTTCTCCAGTAAGCGGTGCAGAACAGAGAGTGCTATACTTCTCCAGTAAGCAGTGCAGAACCGAGAGTGCTATACTTCTCCAGTAAGCATTGCAGAACAGAGAGTGCTATACTTCTCCAGTAAGCGGTGCAGAACCGAGAGTGCTATACTTCTCCAGTAAGCGGTGCAGAACCGAGAGTGCTATACTTCTCCAGTAAGCAGTGCAGAACCGAGAGTGCTATACTTCTCCAGTAAGCGGTGCAGAACCGAGAGTGCTATACTTCTCCAGTAAGCGGTGCAGAACCGAGAGAGTGACACATTCTTTTGGATGTAAACTGCGCAACTTTTAGCTTTTTTGATCAGTTTTGCGGATCGGTGATTTTTTCACGGCCGATCCGTGATCGGCCGATTTTAATCGGCCACCGATCGATCGGAGCATCTCTAACAATAACCATAGAAAACACATGAAAGAATGTGGTGATAATACCGTGTACCGTGAATCTGTGATGCTGCTTGAAAAAAAACATTGTATATTTGTTCTACAGGTTGGTGGGAGGAGCTGGAAGGAGGCGGGGCTTAGCGTTTGCTGATGACGATGATGATGATGACGAGGGGGGCGTGGCCTTAAAGGACCGCGACGTGCAGGAGGCCAAGCGGCAGGTGATCCGTGACATCTGTCAGATGACCAGTCACATGACCGGTCACATGACCAGAGAGGAGGAGGAAGAGGAGGAGCCTGACGACCAAGAGCAGAAAGGGAAGGAGGCGGGGCTTAAGGAGACGAGGGGCGGAGTCACGGAAGACACCGAGGTAAGGGAGAACGTCCGCGTTATCACCTATAGCTTCGGTTCCCATGCTTTTATTTTGAAGTAGACTCGGTTCCCAGGCTTTTATTTTGATGGGCCAGGCTACCCGCCCCTCTAGACCAGAAAGCATGCTGGCTGGGCCAGGCTACCCGCCCCTCTAGACCAGAAATCACGCTGGCTGGGCCAGGCTACCACCCGCCCCTCTAGACCAGAAAGCATGCTGGCTGGGCCAGGCTACCACCCGCCCCTCTAGACCAGAAAGCATGCTGGCTGGGCCAGGCTACCACCCGCCCCTCTAGACCAGAAAGCATGCTGGCTGGGCCAGGCTACCTGCCCCTCTAGACCAGAAAGCACGCTGGCTGGGCCAGGCTACCACCCGCCCCTCTAGACCAGAAAGCATGCTGGCTGGGCCAGGCTACCACCCGCCCCTCTAGACCAGAAAGCATGCTGGCTGGGCCAGGCTACCACCCGCCCCTCTAGACCAGAAAGCATGATGGCTGGGCCAGGCTACCACCCGCCCCTCTAGACCAGAAAGCACGCTGGCTGGGCCAGGCTACCCGCCCCTCTAGACCAGAAAGCACGCTGGCTGGGCCAGGCTACCCGCCCCTCTAGACCAGAAAGCACGCTGGCTTGGCCAGGCTACCCGCCCCTCTAGACCAGAAAGCATGCTGGCTGGGCCAGGCTACCCGCCCCTCTAGACCAGAAAGCACGCTGGCTGGGCCAGGCTACCCGCCCCTCTAGACCAGAAAGCATGCTGGCTGGGCCAGGCTACCCGCCCCTCTAGACCAGAAAGCATGCTGGCTGGGCCAGGCTACATTTCACTTTACTCATTATTTGCCCCCGACGACTTTGGACGAGTTAGTTAGCCTGTGTAGCGGTATACATAATATATAAATATTCTCTGGAAAATACACTCACATTTATATTTTAGAAATCAGCTAAACTAAGCTAAAATAATCTAAAATAAGCTAAGATAAGCTAAGATAAGCTAAGATAAGCTAAGATAAGCTAAGATAAGCTAAGATAAGCTAAGATAAGCTAATTCATTAATTTTAATTTTCAAAATAAACAAAAATAATCTAAATTAATCGGAGGCTCATGAGGCGTGTCACAGATCTAAAACCTACCTTCACCAAAATGACGTTTTCTTTCCTTTGCTCCAGAGAGATCTACACAGAGATGTGGAGAGAGACCTCCACAGGGACCCCCACAGGGACCCCCACAGGTACAATAATCATCTCTTAATCACACTTGTGTGAGATAATCACAATTTATTTTTGCATAATCAATTGTTTCCATGTTCCATGTTTCCATTTTCCAAAGAAGTAGTAAAATGTATGGTGTAAATAGTTGATCAACTATTACCCACTACCCACTAAACATTACCCAGGGAGCGTTCGGCAGAAGAACGAGACGACTCCAGTCTGACGGACGAGGGCATCGTGACCGAGGAGCCAGAGTTGGGCGACCCGCCCTGCCACGGCCTCCTTCGGGGGGGCCAGGGGCCAGGGGCCAGGGACCATGTTTCGTGGCCCCCGGGCAGAGGGGCCAGGGACGTTCTGGGGCAGCCCGTGACCGTCTGGAAGCAGTCCGCGCTCCACCAGACAGACGGCCTGACGGAACAGAAGACAGAGGACAACGATATGTCTACGCCCAACGCTAAGGATACGCCCAACGCTACGGATACCCCCAACACTAAGGATACCCCCAACGCTAAGGCTACCCCCAACGCTAAGGCTACCCCCAACGCTAAGGCTACCCCCAACGCTAAGGCTACCCCCAACGCTACGGATACCCCCAACGCTAAGGATACCCCCAACGCTACGGCTACCCCCAACGCTAAGGATACCCCCAACGCTAAGGCTACCCCCAACGCTACGGCTACCCCCAACGCTAAGGATACCCCCAACGCTAAGGCTACACCCAACGCTACGGCTACCCCCAACGCTAAGGATACCCCCAACGCTAAGGCTACACCCAACGCTAAGGATACCCCCAACGCTAAGGCTACCCCCAACGCTAAGGATACCCCCAACGCTAAGGCTACACCCAAAGCTACGGCTACCCCCAACGCAGCTCCACGTCCGTCTCTCAGGTACAGATGTGCTGTGTGAGAACTTCAGTGACAAATGGGGGGGTGGGGGGTCATTTGCCAAGGTGTTCTATGGTATGTACTATTCAGATTCCAAGGTGTTCTATGGTATGTACTATTCAGATTCCCTCAATAGATAGAGTTCCTCTAGTGTCGAGGAGTGACTCTTCTTTTCACTAGCAACATGCTAGTTGAACTGTTAGCATGTTGAACAACATGCTAGTTGAACTGTTAGCGTGTTGAACAACATACTAGTTGAACTGTTAGCGTGTTGAACAACATGCTAGTTGAACTGTTAGCGTGTTGAACAACATGCTAGTTGAACTGTTAGCGTGTTGAACAACATACTAGTTGAACAACATGCTAGTTGAACTGTTAGCATGAACTGTTAGCATGTTGAACAACATACTAGTTTAACTGTTAGCGTATTGAACAACATGCTAGTTGAACTGTTAGCATAAACTGTTAGCATGTTGAACAACATACTAGTTGAACAACATGCTAGTTGAAATGTTAGCATGAACTGTTAGCATGTTGAACAATATGCTAGTTGAACAACATGCTAGTTGAACTGTTAGCATGTTGAACAACATGCTAGTTTAACTGTCTGTTGACACACTAGGGGGAGTGAAGTTTTTGCGAAATCTGTGGAAAAACTGTTGATCCCTAATTGTTTAACCACTCCCCCTAATGTTTTAACCCCTCCTCTCAGGGCTGACAGTGATTGCATCATCATGGACGGTAACCAGACGCCCCGCAGTACCTCCGCCTCCCAGCAGGGGGCAGCGGGCCTGGAAGCCCCTCCCACCTCGAGCGCCACCCGCCGCCGACGCAAGTTCTCGTCCGGTAACAACAGCGCAGCAGGTATGAGCCTGGCACATTTAGCATTAGCTTTATCACACCACCAGAGTTACAGGTACGAGACAGACACAGTTAGCATCGTCGTTCACACCAACGCAAACAGAAATGTACGTTTTATTTGCATTTGCATGTCCAGTTTTCATTCATAATCATCTGCATGTTATTAACCATGCTAACCATGCTAATAATCATGCTAACCTTGCTATTGAACCAAAATGAAATGAAATGAAATGAAATGAAATGAAATGAAATGAAATGAAATGAAATCTATATTTACCCAGGGTATCTGGGCTAAGCTCAAGAACTTGTTTCCAGCCAGGCCCTGCTCATAGAACACATTTCATCGTAGTGGTTGATGCCTTGTTCAAGGGCATTTCAGCGGTGGTAATTTTAACGTGTCGGACGGCTGATTCGAACTGGGAACCTTCCGGTATCTAGACCGCGCCGCTATCCGTTCGGCCACCGCTGCCACACCAGGCTAACCATGCTAATAACCATGCTATTGAACCATGCTAACAACCATGCTAATCATGCTATTGAACCATGCTAACCATGCTATTGATCCAGGCTAACCATGCTAGTGAACCATGCTAACCATGCTATTGAACCATGCTCACCATGCTAATAACCATGCTAATTATGCTAATAACCATGCTAGTGAACCAGGCTAACCATGCTAGTAAACATGCTAACCATGCTATTGAACCAGGCTAACCATGCTATTGAACCAGGCTAACCATGCTAACCATGCTATTGAACCAGGCTAACCATGCTAATAACCATGCTAACCATGCTATTGAACCATGCTAACCATGCTAATAACCATGCTAATCATGCTAGTGAACCATGCTAACCATGCTATTGAACCAGGCTAACCATGCTAGTGAACCATGTTAACCATGCTATTGAACCAGGCGAACCATATGCTATTGAACCTTTTGAACCATGCTAATAACCATGCTAACCATGCTAGTGAACCAGGCTAACCATGCTAACCATGCTATTGAACCATGCTAACAATGCTAGTGAACCATGCTAACCATGCTAGTGAACCAGGCTAACCATGCTAACCATGCTATTGAACCATGCTAACCATGCTAACCATGCTATTGTACAGGCTCAGACTGCAGTAACGGCAGCAGCGTAGACGCGGTGAAGGCAGATTCCCAAAGTGACCCCATGCCTCAGTGGCACCGCCCGCTGGCCGACGAGGGCAACAACAACGCTTTCTGCTCCGTGGAGCTGGGTACACACACACACACACACACACACACACACACACATACACGTGTATGTATATATATATATATATATATATATATATATATATATATATATATATAAAACACGCACACAGTGGGGAGTGTTTGTACGCAGATCAGAAATACACTTACAAAGTTTCCCTTTAAAGGAGGCGTGTCTCCAGCTGACTCCTCCCCCTCCTCCTCCGCGGCCGGTGGAACCGGCCTGTCGGAATGCGCGGGGGCGGACAACACAGCAGCCAGTGACCTATCGGTGAGCAGCAGAGCGGCCAGCAGTGACCTATCGGTGAGCGGCAGCAGCGACGGCGGCCTGCGCGACGCAGAGGACGTGAGCCGCGGCATCGCGGGCGATGGGGGCGTGACCACGCGGCGGGCGGTCGCCCGCGGGGAACGTCTCAACGGCAGCAAGACACCCAGGCAGAAGTCTCTGAGTGACCCCAGGGGCCACGTCCCCAGGGGCCACGCCAAGGTTAGTCTCTGAGTGACCCCAGGGGCCACACCAAGGTTAGTCTCCGAGTGACCCCAGGGGCCACGCCCCCAGGGGCCACACCAAGGTTAGTCTCTGAGTGACCCCAGGGGCCACGCCCCCAGGGGCCACGCCAAGGTTAGTCTCCAAGTGACCCCAGGGGCCACACCAAGGTTAGTCTCCGAGTGACCCCAGGGGCCACGCCCCCAGGGGCCACACCAAGGTTAGTCTCTGAGTGACCCCAGGGGCCACGCCCCCAGGGGCCACACCAAGGTTAGTATCTGAGTGACCCCAGGGGCCACACCAAGGTTAGTCTCCGAGTGACCCCAGGGGCCACGCCCCCAGGGGCCACACCAAGGTTAGTCTCTGAGTGACCCCAGGGGCCACGCCAAGGTTAGTCTCTGAGTTACCCCAGGGGCCACGCCCCCAGGGGCCACGCCAAGGTTAGTCTCCAAGTGACCCCAGGGGCCACGCCCCCAGGGGCCACACCAAGGTTAGTCTCCGAGTGACCCCAGGGGCCACACCAAGGTTAGTCTGAGTGACCCCAGGGGCCACGCCAAGGTTAGTCTCCGAGTGACCCCAGGGGCCACGCCCCCAGGGGCCACACCAAGGTTAGTCTCTGAGTGACCCCAGGGGCCACGCCCCCAGGGGCCACACCAAGGTTAGTCTGAGTGACCCCAGGGGCCACACCAAGGTTAGTCTCCGAGTGACCCCAGGGGCCACGCCCCCAGGGGCCACACCAAGGTTAGTCTGAGTGACCCCAGGGGCCACACCAAGGTTAGTCTCCGAGTGACCCCAGGGGCCACGCCCCCAGGGGCCACACCAAGGTTAGTCTCTGAGTGACCCCAGGGGCCACACCAAGGTTAGTCTCAGAGTGACCCCAGGGGCCACGCCCCCAGGGGCCACACCAAGGTTAGTCTGAGTGACCCCAGGGGCCACACCAAGGTTAGTCTCTGAGTGACCCCAGGGGCCACGCCCCCAGGGGCCACACCAAGGTTAGTCTCTGAGTGACCCCAGGGGCCACGCCCCCAGGGGCCACACCAAGGTTAGTCTCTGAGTGACCCCAGGGGCCACACCAAGGTTAGTCTCTGAGTGACCCCAGGGGCCACGCCCCCAGGGGCCACACCAAGGTTAGTCTCTGAGTGACCCCAGGGGCCACGCCCCCAGGGGCCACACCAAGGTTAGTCTCTGAGTGACCCCAGGGGCCACGCCCCCAGGGGCCACACCAAGGTTAGTCTCTGAGTGACCCCAGGGGCCACGCCCCCAGGGGCCACACCAAGGTTAGTCTCTGAGTGACCCCAGGAGCCACGCCCCCAGGGGCCACACCAAGGTTAGTCTCTGAGTGACCCCAGGAGCCACGCCCCCAGGTGCCACACCAAGGTTAGTCTCTGAGTGACCCCAGGGGCCACACCAAGGTTAGTCTCCGAGTGACCACAGGGGCCACGCCCCCAGGGGCCACACCAAGGTTAGTCTGAGTGACCCCAGGGGCCACACCAAGGTTAGTCTCTGAGTGACCCCAGGGGCCACGCCCCCAGGGGCCACACCAAGGTTAGTCTCTGAGTGACCCCAGGGGCCACGCCCCCAGGGGCCACACCAAGGTTAGTCTCTGAGTGACCCCAGGGGCCACGCCCCCAGGGGCCACACCAAGGTTAGTCTCTGAGTGACCCCAGGGGCCACGCCCCCAGGGGCCACACCAAGGTTAGTCTCTGAGTGACCCCAGGAGCCACGCCCCCAGGGGCCACACCAAGGTTAGTCTCTGAGTGACCCCAGGGGCCACACCAAGGTTAGTCTCCGAGTGACCACAGGGGCCACGCCCCCAGGGGCCACACCAAGGTTAGTCTGAGTGACCCCAGGGGCCACACCAAGGTTAGTCTCTGAGTGACCCCAGGGGCCACGCCCCCAGGGGCCACACCAAGGTTAGTCTCTGAGTGACCCCAGGGGCCACGCCCCCAGGGGCCACACCAAGGTTAGTCTCTGAGTGACCCCAGGGGCCACGCCCCCAGGGGCCACACCAAGGTTAGTCTCTGAGTGACCCCAGGGGCCACGCCCCCAGGGGCCACACCAAGGTTAGTCTCTGAGTGACCCCAGGGGCCAACGAGGGCTCTCACACCAGTGTTGATTTCGTCGACTACCGTTTGCAAGTGACCAGATCCGTTCTGTGCATTCAGACTGATTCTAACAACTCAACGCAAAGCCGCCCTGCATCGCCATATCTGCTTTGGTTACCGTGGTAACCAACAACAATCTAACAAAAAAGTTAGGAGCGCACACAGTAGGGAGGTGCTGACCACGGGAGACACACAGTAGGGAGGTGCTGACCACGGGAGACACACAGTAGGGAGGTGCTGACCACGGGAGACACACAGTAGGGAGGTGCTGACCACGGGAGACAAACTTTAAAATAGAAAGGAGAGGTCGCACAGCTCGTAGTCCCGATGCTAAAACATTATTATACAATAAAATAAAAAGGGTTTTTGGCATCGGGACTACGAGCTCTCCTTTCTATTTTAACCAACAACAATCTCACATTGCAGTTAGGACCGCGTGTAGCCGTTCTCTACCATTACGCGAGAAATATCCTCATAAATGGCCTTGTTTCTGTACATTTCGAGAAGTTTAGAATATTGTACGGAGGCATCCTCCAGGGCGCCCTTGCTTCAAAGTTTATAGAATGGGTTAACGGAAATGTTTTGTTTTGTTTTATTTTCGTTAACAATGATAACCTTCTTGGACCACGCCCCTCCCCCAGAGCGACGGCCACGCCCAGTTCAAAGGTCACCAGCTCGATGAGCCAATTGGCGAGCTGGATCACCGTGGTCACTTCCTCCTGCCCGCCAGCAGCGAGCCAATCATCAGCCAGCGGAGGGAGGAGTTATGGGAACCGCAGCCAATCAGCAGCGAGCAGAGGGAGGAGTTATGGGAACCGGAGCCAATCGCAACACAGGTGACCAAAAATATTAACTCCAGTGACGCTTTCTGACAAATATATATAAAATATATGAAATAACATTTAAAAGATATTATTCTTAACTCTTAGACTGTAGGATTAATTAATCTGACCGCCGTTGTTTCTCAGTGGTCAGAACTCCACCACATCCCCTGATGCCTTAACACAATCAGTGCCGGAAGTCCTTCAAAATAGGAGCTCTGGGGTGCCGGAAAGACATGGCCGCTTTTACTCGGAAACCCACGACCCGGAAACAATCCACTAAAAAAGTTTACTTTACATAGCTAGCTTACATTGCGATCGTTTTAATTTATACGATATATGATCCAAAAAGCGTTCATATTTTGCGGGAGAGACAGATGAGGACCAGAAATGAAGCGCCAGTATATCGATCCGTTCAACACCACGGAGAGCGCCCTGAATTAGGAGAGACGAGTCATTCTTTCCGCCACGCTAACAGCTAAATCAATGGTAAGCTAACAGTTGCCTAGAGTGTAGCATACAGTAGCCGAAAGACGAACTGACAAATACAAAAAAGGAAAAAATTCAGAATATTCTTATCTCGCCCCGTATTATTGAGGATGCGCTAGGACGTGTGAGGACCCTTAAGGATGCCTTAAAAGGAACCCTGGGCGAAAATACTTATATGGCTTAAAACATTATACTTGCCCTCTAGAACTATACTATACTATACTATACTATACTATACTATACTATACTATACTATACTATACTATACTATACTATACTATACTATACTGTAACTAAAGTTTAAAATGTAAAACATTATACTTGCCCTCTATAACTAAAGTTTAAAATGTAAAACACACTTCTTCAATTTAAAAATAATTAATATTTTAATCCTAGGGGATTAATCCTCGTTCCCTAGAGGAGATGAAAGCATCCTTAACTCGTTCCCTAGAGGAGATGGAAGCATCCTTAACTCGTTCCCTAGAGGAGATGGAAGCATCCTTAACTCGTTCCCTAGAGGAGATGGAAGCATCCTTAACTCGTTCCCTAGAGGAGATGGAAGCATCCTTAACTCGTTCCCTAGAGGAGATGGAAGCATCCTTAACTCGTTCCCTAGAGGAGATGAAAGCATCCTTAACTCGTTCCCTAGAGGAGATGGAAGCATCCTTAACTCGTTCCCTAGAGGAGATGGAAGCATCCTTAACTCGTTCCCTAGAGGAGATGGAAGCATCCTTAACTCGTTCCCTAGAGGAGATGGAAGCATCCTTAACTCGTTCCCTAGAGGAGATGGAAGCTCTTAACTCGTTCCCTAGAGGAGATGGAAGCATCCTTAACTCGTTCCCTAGAGGAGATGGAAGCATCCTTAACTCGTTCCCTAGAGGAGATGGAAGCATCCTTAACTCGTTCCCTAGAGGAGATGGAAGCATCCTTAACTCGTTCCCTAGAGGAGATGGAAGCATCCTTAACTCGTTCCCTAGAGGAGATGGAAGCTCTTAACTCGTTCCCTAGAGGAGATGGAAGCATCCTTAACTCGTACCCTAGAGGAGATGGAAGCATCCTTAACTCGTTCCCTAGAGGAGATGGAAGCTCTTAACTCGTTCCCTAGAGGAGATGGAAGCATCCTTAACTCGTACCCTAGAGGAGATGGAAGCATCCTTAACTCGTTCCCTAGAGGAGATGGAAGCATCCTTAACTCGTTCCCTAGAGGAGATGGAAGCATCCTTAACTCGTTCCCTAGAGGAGATGGAAGCTCTTAACTCGTTCCCTAGAGGAGATGGAAGCATCCTTAACTCGTTCCCTAGAGGAGATGGAATCATCCTTAACTCGTTCCCTAGAGGAGATGGAAGCATCCTTAACTCGTTCCCTAGAGGAGATGGAAGCATCCTTAACTCGTTCCCTAGAGGAGATGGAAGCATCCTTAACTCGTTCCCTAGAGGAGATGGAAGCATCCTTAACTCGTTCCCTAGAGGAGATGGAAGCTCTTAACTCGTTCCCTAGAGGAGATGGAAGCATCCTTAACTCGTTCCCTAGAGGAGATGGAAGCATCCTTAACTCGTTCCCTAGAGGAGATGGAAGCATCCTTAACTCGTTCCCTAGAGGAGATGAAAGCATCCTTAACTCGTTCCCTAGAGGAGATGGAAGCATCCTTAACTCGTTCCCTAGAGGAGATGGAAGCATCCTTAACTCGTTCCCTAGAGGAGATGGAAGCATCCTTAACTCGTTCCCTAGAGGAGATGAAAGCATCCTTAACTCGTTCCCTAGAGGAGATGGAAGCATCCTTAACTCGTTCCCTAGAGGAGATGGAAGCATCCTTAACTCGTTCCCTAGAGGAGATGGAAGCATCCTTAACTCGTTCCCTAGAGGAGATGGAAGCATCCTTAACTCGTTCCCTAGAGGAGATGGAAGCATCCTTAACTCGTTCCCTAGAGGAGATGGAAGCTCTTAACTCGTTCCCTAGAGGAGATGGAAGCATCCTTAACTCGTTCCCTAGAGGAGATGGAAGCATCCTTAACTCGTTCCCTAGAGGAGATGGAAGCATCCTTAACTCGTTCCCTAGAGGAGATGGAAGCATCCTTAACTCGTTCCCTAGAGGAGATGGAAGCATCCTTAACTCGTTCCCTAGAGGAGATGGAAGCATCCTTAACTCGTTCCCTAGAGGAGATGGAAGCATCCTTAACTCGTTCCCTAGAGGAGATGGAAGCATCCTTAACTCGTTCCCTAGAGGAGATGGAAGCATCCTTAACTTGTTCCCTAGAGGAGATGGAAGCATCCTTAACTCGTTCCCTAGAGGAGATGGAAGCATCCTTAACTCGTTCCCTAGAGGAGATGGAAGCATCCTTAACTCGTTCCCTAGAGGAGATGGAAGCATCCTTAACTCGTTCCCTAGAGGAGATGGAAGCTCTTAACTCGTTCCCTAGAGGAGATGGAAGCATCCTTAACTCGTTCCCTAGAGGAGATGGAAGCATCCTTAACTCGTTCCCTAGAGGAGATGGAAGCATCCTTAACTCGTTCCCTAGAGGAGATGGAAGCATCCTTAACTCGTTCCCTAGAGGAGATGGAAGCATCCTTAACTCGTTCCCTAGAGGAGATGGAAGCTCTTAACTCGTTCCCTAGAGGAGATGGAAGCATCCTTAACTCGTACCCTAGAGGAGATGGAAGCATCCTTAACTCGTTCCCTAGAGGAGATGGAAGCTCTTAACTCGTTCCCTAGAGGAGATGGAAGCATCCTTAACTCGTACCCTAGAGGAGATGGAAGCATCCTTAACTCGTTCCCTAGAGGAGATGGAAGCATCCTTAACTCGTTCCCTAGAGGAGATGGAAGCATCCTTAACTCGTTCCCTAGAGGAGATGGAAGCTCTTAACTCGTTCCCTAGAGGAGATGGAAGCATCCTTAACTCGTTCCTTAGAGGAGATGGAAGCTCTTAACTCGTTCCCTAGAGGAGATGGAAGCATCCTTAACTCGTTCCCTAGAGGAGATGGAAGCATCCTTAACTCGTTCCCTAGAGGAGATGGAAGCATCCTGTTCCCTAGAGGAGATGGAAGCATCCTTAACTCGTTCCCTAGAGGAGATGGAATCATCCTTAACTCGTTCCCTAGAGGAGATGGAAGCATCCTTAACTCGTTCCCTAGAGGAGATGGAAGCATCCTTAACTCGTTCCCTAGAGGAGATGGAAGCATCCTTAACTCGTTCCCTAGAGGAGATGGAAGCTCTTAACTCGTTCCCTAGAGGAGATGGAAGCATCCTTAACTCGTTCCCTAGAGGAGATGGAAGCATCCTTAACTCGTTCCCTAGAGGAGATGGAAGCATCCTTAACTCGTTCCCTAGAGGAGATGAAAGCATCCTTAACTCGTTCCCTAGAGGAGATGGAAGCATCCTTAACTCGTTCCCTAGAGGAGATGGAAGCATCCTTAACTCGTTCCCTAGAGGAGATGAAAGCATCCTTAACTCGTTCCCTAGAGGAGATGGAAGCATCCTTAACTCGTTCCCTAGAGGAGATGGAAGCATCCTTAACTCGTTCCCTAGAGGAGATGGAAGCATCCTTAACTCGTTCCCTAGAGGAGATGGAAGCATCCTTAACTCGTTCCCTAGAGGAGATGGAAGCATCCTTAACTCGTTCCCTAGAGGAGATGGAAGCATCCTTAACTCGTTCCCTAGAGGAGATGGAAGCATCCTTAACTCGTTCCCTAGAGGAGATGGAAGCTCTTAACTCGTTCCCTAGAGGAGATGGAAGCATCCTTAACTCGTTCCCTAGATGAGATGGAAGCATCCTTAACTCGTTCCCTAGTGGAGATGGAAGCATCCTTAACTCGTACCCTAGAGGAGATGGAAGCATCCTTAACTCGTTCCCTAGAGGAGATGGAAGCATCCTTAACTCGTTCCCTAGAGGAGATGGAAGCTCTTAACTCGTTCCCTAGAGGAGATGGAAGCATCCTTAACTCGTTCCCTAGAGGAGATGGAAGCATCCTTAACTCGTTCCCTAGAGGAGATGGAAGCTCTTAACTCGTTCCCTAGAGGAGATGGAAGCATCCTTAACTCGTTCCCTAGAGGAGATGGAAGCATCCTTAACTCGTTCCCTAGAGGAGATGGAAGCATCCTTAACTCGTTCCCTAGAGGAGATGGAAGCTCTTAACTCGTTCCCTAGAGGAGATGGAAGCTCTTAACTCGTTCCCTAACTTGTTCCCTAGAGGAGATGGAAGCATCCTTAGCAACGGTTGCTGTTACAACTTGCTTTGGAATTCACCCTTTGTCAGCCTTCTGATTGGTCCCTGACGGACCAACCAGCAGGCTCTTTCTGCCTTGTCCCACCCTGGTTCCGCCTTGTTTATGTTGAATTTGATAAAACATATTTTTTGGAAAATATATTTAAAAACAAACATAACATGCCGTGCAGTCACCTGTGATGTTCCTCTTTACTGACACCAAGATTAAAATAAGAACTGAATTCACAGAATATCAACACGAAGCAACTGAAAAACATGTTATTTTAATGGTAGTGGATGGAGAGAGAGGATTTTAGTCCAACCACGAAACAGCAACCAATGCATGCAAAGAGGGGCAGAACCAGGGGCGGCACTTGACAAAGGGTGAATTGGGTTTTAGGGTTTGGGCGAAGGGCTAATTCTATGAAGATAAGTTAAAAAAAAAAAAAAAAAACGTATAAAAGAGAATCAGTCTCAATGTGTCTTTAGGGACCGGTCGAAATTTAAATAGGGGTACCCCTGGAGGAAATGTATGTGTCCTTATATAAAATAACATCACCCTCCCTGTGAATGAAAATAAAAATCCAGTCCCCTCCCCAGGTGATTAAACAAAAAGGAATCACCCTCCCCTATTAATTAATATCACATTTACCTGAGTATTATTTATTTAATCTGCTAGCGTTTTTAATATGTGAGAAAATAAAGTGACCGCAAAAATCACGAAAAAAAAACTGTCCGCTGTGAGGCTTGAACTCACGGCCAACGTGGACAATGGTCTCGAAGTCTAACGCAGCAAGCTATTGGAAAGTGGGGGTTGAATTGTGTACTTACACACTTGGATAGGCCAAGCACAATGATTGACGGAGAACAATGAAAACCGGTCCTGTTGGGAAGAACCAAGTGAAAGCAACAGAGGGGTATCATTGACCAAAGTTGTACTTTAATTCAGAAAAGCTGTAGTATTAGATATATATATAAAACCCGGACTATTTTATTATCAAAATTGGATCACCCTCCCTTGGACTCGAAATAAAATTAGCTCACCCTCCCTCTGACTAAAATTAATAAGACATGTCCCTCCCCTATTTTCCTCCAGGGCCCCCTTTTCTAAATTTCGACTGGTCCCTTACTGGTTAAATATAAAGGTTAAATTAAATAAATGTCTGAAGTGGCTGAATGCGACTAAAACAACTGACCCCCCCCTCTCTCCCCCCACCCAGCCCCCCACGTTACCACCAAGATCCAAACATGTCCGCCACGCCAGCGAACCGCCCGCTGCTGCCTTCATCCCCATCTGCCCTCCTCCCCCTCCTCACCACCAGAGGAAGGTAGGAGGCGGACCTCTGGTGGTGCGGCCCGCTCTGGGGACCCCCTGCGTCCTGGGTCGGGGTCCGGGTACCCTCCTGGGGACCCCCTGCGTTCTGGGTCGGGGTCCTGGTACCCTCCTGGGGACCCCCTGCGTTCTGGGTCGGGGTCCGGGGCCCCTCCTGGGGACCCCCTGCGTCCTGGGTAGGGGTCCGGGTGCCCTCCTGGGGACCCCCTCCGATGTCCAGGGTCGAGGTAGGCCTGTTGTAATTATGACAATCGTCTAATAATCGCAAATCAGTAGGAATATCAGATCTACAAGCCTAGAACACGTGTTGTAAGCTTGTAACTGTTTTGTAAATTTTTTGGAAAGATTATTATTTTAAATGCGTTAAATGTGTCAGTGAATTCTTTGTATATTTAAGGTATATTTAAGTGTATATGTATGTATATTTAAGGTAGTCCTATTTGTCATATGGGTTAGGGTTATGGGCCTGTTTGTCATATGCGTTAGGGTTAGGGTTATTTGTCATATCTGCTCCTGTGCAAATTGAAATACGAACTGTAACGTTCCAAAATGCAAAACAAAACATAATTCAAATCATTAATCGCACATTATTTGTTTGACAACGAATGGTCAACTTAGAGGTGTTAATCACCTCCCCGGGCGACGAGCGCGATTATTTGATAGGACGGAGACCTTCGTTTATACCGCTCGGAGTGTTAAATACTGTATTGTGACAGGTGGTCCATGCCTGGAGGAGACCCCCCCCACCCAGGAGGCTGTGGTCAGCGACCGCTTCGTCATGGCGCTGACTGCCCCTCCTCCTCCTCCTCCTCCTCCCCCCGAGGCTCCGGGGGGCCCCGGGGGACCAGGGGGACAGGGTCCCGTTGGAGCTGAGGGGTAAGGATGATGTTCCTGTTATTATCACACACAGTCACCAGGGTTGTTTTAGGGTAGAGGAGGTATTTATATGTATGTGATGTATTTTATCACCATGTGTTGTTCTGTCTCTATGTACAGTATGTGATGTATCACCATGTGTTGTTCTGTCTCTATGTACAGTATGTGATGTATCACCATGTGTTGTTCTGTCTCTATGTACAGTATGTGATGTATCACCATGTGTTGTTCTGTCTCTATGTACAGTATGTGATGTATCACCATGTGTTGTTCTGTCTCTATGTACAGTATGTGATGTATCACCATGTGTTGTTCTGTCTCTGTACAGTATGTGATGTATTTTATCACCATGTGTTCTTGCTTACTGTAAATCTCTCTGGATTAAGAGCGTCTGATAAATTAATACATTGTAAATTATGGTATAAATGTTGTGATGTGACACAGGCCTGCAGACGGTGAGGGGCCTGCAGAGGGGCCTGCAGAGGGGACGGTGTCGTCACCAGGGGTTCCCACAGAGACCCCCTCCAGTGGATTCAAAGACCCAGGGCCCAGGCAGAGTATGTCCGAGGACCCCCAGACCTCCCTAAAGGACCCAGGACCCCAGCAGGGTGTGTCCGAGGACCCCCAGACCTCCCTAAAGGACCCAGGACCCCAGCAGGGTGTGTGTGAGGACCCCCAGACCTCCCTAAAGGACCCAGGACCCCAGCAGGGTGTGTGTGAGGACCCCCAGACCTCCCTAAAGGACCCAGGACCCCAGCAGGGTGTGTGTGAGGACCCCCAGACCTCCACCCTGCCACCACCTCCCCCTCCCCCCACCCAGAGGACCAAACCCACCGTGGTGAGTGTTGGCTCCAACTGCCTCTGTTCTCTAACTGCACTGCACTGCACTGCACTGCACTGCACTGCAGGGGTTCTCAACCCGTGGGTCGCGACTCCTCGGGGGTCGCCAAATTATTTTGGGGGGTCCCCAAATAATAATTTAAAAAAAAATGCAACTGAATGGCTGTAAAATGGAAATGAAGAGTTTACATATAGTACACATAGTACATGCATACACCTTCCCTAATGATTATATCTGGTTTCAGTATTTATGCATGGTGTATTGTCTCTATTATTAAGGTTATTGTAGCAGTCAATTTATATTGGGGGACGGGAGTGGGCGGGGCGGGGGTCCCGAGACGTTGCCAAAGCATTTTCGGGGGTCCCCGGCCAAAAACGTTGAGAACCCAGCTGTACTGTACTGTACTGTACTGTACTGTACTGTACTGTACTGTACTGCACTGTACTGTACTGCACTGTACTGTACTGTACTGTACTGTACTGTACTGTACTGTACTGTACTGTACTGTACTGTACTGTACTGTACTGTACTACTGATTCTATCTCTGCTGGTTGAAAACACTTCGACATTCACTTTCTACTGCTCCTATCTGTGCTGGTTATGGATTTAGAGTTATTGATCCTATCTGTGCTGGTTATGGATTTAGAGTTATTGATCCTATCTGTGCTGGTTATGGATTTAGAGTTATTGATCCTATCTGTGCTGGTTATGGATTTAGAGTTATTGATCCTATCTGTGCTGGTTATGGATTTAGAGTTATTGATCCTATCTGTGCTGGTTATGGATTTAGAGTTATTGATCCTATCTGTGCTGGTTATGGATTTAGAGTTATTGATCCTATCTGTGCTGGTTATGGATTTAGAGTTATTGATCCTATCTGTGCTGGTTATGGATTTAGAGTTATTGCGTTCATCGCTGGTGGTTCATGGATTTAGCGAATTCAAAGTCCTCGAGCCCAGCGGTTGTCTCCTGGTTGTCTCCTGGTTGTCTCCTGGTTGTCTCATGGTTGTCTCCTGGTTGTCCCCTGGTTGTCTCCTGGTTGTCTCCTGGTTGTCTCATGGTTGTCCCCTGGTTGTCTCCTGGTTGTCTCCTGGTTGTCTCATGGTTGTTTCCTGGTTGTCTCATGGTTGTCCCCTGGTTGTCCCCTGGTTGTCTCATGGTTGTCCCCTGGTTGTCTCATGGTTGTCCCCTGGTTGTCTCATGGTTGTCTCCTGGTTGTCCCCTGGTTGTCCCCTGGTCCTCAAGCCCAGCGGTTGTCTCCTGGTTGTCCCCTGGTTGTCCCCTGGTCCTCAAGCCCAGCGGTTGTCCCCTGGTTGTCTCCTGGTTGTCCCCTGGTCCTCAAGCCCAGCGGTTGTCTCCTGGTTGTCCCCTGGTTGTCTCCTGGTTGTCCCCTGGTCCTCAAGCCCAGCGGTTGTCCCCTGGTTGTCTCCTGGTTGTCTCCTGGTTGTTTCCTGGTTGTCTCATGGTTGTCCCCTGGTTGTCCCCTGGTTGTCTCATGGTTGTCCCCTGGTTGTCTCATGGTTGTCCCCTGGTTGTCTCATGGTTGTCTCCTGGTTGTCCCCTGGTTGTCCCCTGGTCCTCAAGCCCAGCGGTTGTCTCCTGGTTGTCCCCTGGTTGTCCCCTGGTCCTCAAGCCCAGCGGTTGTCCCCTGGTTGTCTCCTGGTTGTCCCCTGGTCCTCAAGCCCAGCGGTTGTCTCCTGGTTGTCCCCTGGTTGTCTCCTGGTTGTCCCCTGGTCCTCAAGCCCAGCGGTTGTCCCCTGGTTGTCCCCTGGTTGTCCCCTGGTTGTCTCCTGGTTGTCTCCTGGTTGTCCCCTGGTTGTCCCCTGGTCCTCAAGCCCAGTGGTTGTCTCCTGGTTGTCCCCTGGTCCTCAAGCCCAGCGGTTGTCCCCTGGTTGTCCCCTGGTCCTCAAGCCCAGCGGTTGTCCCCTGGTTGTCCCCTGGTTGTCCCCTGGTCATCAAGCCCAGCGGTTGTCCCCTGGTTGTCCCCTGGTTGTCTCCTGGTTGTCCCCTGGTTGTCCCCTGGTCCTCAAGCCCAGCGGTTGTCCCCTGGTTGTCCCCTGGTTGTCCCCTGGTTGTCTCCTGGTTGTCCCCTGGTTGTCCCCTGGTCCTCAAGCCCAGCGGTTGTCTCCTGGTCTGCTGTGGACTGACTGACTAGTCCTCATTTCAGACTGACTTCTATGATGTGTTCCATAGTTAGCTTATAGCTCCTCTGGTGGTTTATAGAGGCTAACAGTTAGCTCCTCATAGAGGCTAACAGTTAGCTCCTCATAGAGGCTAACAGTTAGCTCTTCATAGAGGCTAACAGTTTGCTTTTCATAGAGGCTAACAGTTAGCTCCTCATAGAGGCTAACAGTTAGCTCCTCATATAGGCTAACAGTTAGCTCCTCATAGAGGCTAACAGTTGGCTCTTCATAGAGGCTAACAGTTGGCTCTTCATAGAGGCTAACAGTTGGCTCCTCATAGAGGCTAACAGTTAGCTCCTCATAGAGGCTAACAGTTGGCTCTTCATAGAGGCTAACATTTAGCTCCTCATAGAGGCTAACAGTTGGCTCTTCATAGAGGCTAACAGTTAGCTCCTCATAGAGGCTAACAGTGGGAGGCATACTATGGTCCGACGGAGCATTGGTTCGACATGCGTCCGCACCTCGGACTAGCGCCTGCTCCCGTGCTTGCGGTTATGGTTAGGTTAGGGGTTAGGGGTATCGGATCAATGAATCGTCGGACCAAACACATGTAACCGCTAACAGTTAGCTTATAGCTCCTCTGGTGGTTTATAGAGGCTAACAGTTAGCTTATAGCTCCTCTGGTGGTTTATAGAGGCTAACAGTTAGCTCCTCATAGAGGCTAACAGTTAGCTCCTCTCCACAGTGATTTAGAGACTAACAGTTTAATGTTTGTCTTTAGTTCAATGTTTGTTTAGTAAACGGTAGGCCTATTGAGAAGGGAAAACGTACGTCATAATGTGCCTCATTACGTCATATTGTCTCTTTATTGTTAATGGTGTTTAATGTTTGTGTTGGCACCGTTTGTTTTACATCACCATTACATCACCTAATCAACATGAGTTAGACTTTAATATAGTAGCGCCCCTCACTTCACACAGGTGTGATTATTATTTTGATAGTCGCTGTGAATCAAACTGAAGTAAACTGCGACATACAGTCACAATCAGAAATTCAGTGTGTGTGCATGTGTGCGTCTGTGTGCGTGTGTGTGGGTGTGTGTGTGTGCGTGTGCGTGTGTGGAAAGACAGATCATCTCCAGAGTCAGACCGGTAGAACTGAACAGTTTGTTAGTCCATGTTTAACAAATGGATTTGTTCATAGTTTAATGGGTGCAGGCCAGACTTCCTTTACACATTAACATACGCACACGCATACACACACACGCGCGCGTGCGCGCGCATACACACGCACGCACACACACACACACACACACACACACACACACACACACACACACACACACACACACACACACACACACACACACACGCGCGCGCGCGCATACACGCACGCACGCACGCACGCACGCACGCACGCACGCACGCACGCACGCACACACACACACACACACACACACACACACACACACACACACACACACACACACACACACACACACACACACACACACACACGGTGCATTATGCTAGCTAGGTGTAGCTACAGAAGCCATTAGCGGTTAAACAAACATCAGACGTTGTTAAACAACATGTCACACCATGGAGCGCTAAGTGCTCTGTGTGTGAGACAGGCAGACAGACAGGCAGGAAGGCAGGCAGGCAGGCAGGCCTACAAATAATTAGAAAGTAGAAAAAAACGGCAGGTTACAACACTTTTTTTGTTGTTTTTCTTCTTTGTAATTATTTGTTTGGTCCAAAATATTTTGTTTGTTGTCATGATTTGTCACGACTCGAGTTGGCTTCGTACGACACTTAAAAGGTCTTTAAATAAATACTGTGAAATGTCTATGAGGAAAATGCATTGGGGTTCATTTCCTGGGCCTGGTGTCGTCATGAAAGGGGGTGGGGCCTGGCGTCGTCATGAAAGGGGGCGGGCCTGGTGTCGTCATGAAAGGGGGCGGGCCTGGCGTCGTCATGAAAGGGTGGCGGGACTGCGACGCTCTATAACCATCATCTC
Organism: Electrona antarctica; assembly: GCF_951216825.1. NCBI lineage: Eukaryota > Metazoa > Chordata > Actinopteri > Myctophiformes > Myctophidae > Electrona > Electrona antarctica. The sequence goes on along the minus strand of NW_027637067.1, from coordinate 504,935 downwards.
TATAGAGAATACATGCGTTTCCATTTGAACATAAATTATGTTATAGAAACTCAGACTCAGATCAGCCAACGCAGGAAAGCTGGAAGTATACCCTCACTAAAAACACCGGGACAACGCTCCACACGTCCCAAACTCTTCTCCCTTCTGGTTCCAAAACTGTGGAATGCACTTCAGAACTGCAGCATCACTCCCAATCTTCCGCCGTAGTCTGAAGACCCACCTTTTCACTCCATCATGGCCCATAGCACTTACCCTACCCCCTTAGCACTTTTTAGACTTAGATAGCATTTGAAACAGACTTATAGCATGTCATGTAGACAGCACAATAATTGCATTGTATGTAGTCATAGCACGTTCTTAGCTTACGCATGTTTCATGATAAATGCATTTTATATATGTGATGTATCCCCATGCTTTTTTGTTCTTGCTTAATGTAAATCGCTCTGGATTAAGAGCGTCTGCTAAATGCCTAAATTGTAAATTGTAGAAAATATGTGTTTGCATAAAGTGAGTTTAACATTGTTTAACCCATTTAGAAGCTTTCTGAAAAAAGCATCATATTTATTCAAACAATTACAAACAATTATGTTCATGTTGTACATCTGCTATTTGGGGTTAGGGTTGTGAGCTTGTAGATCTGCTATTTGGGGTTAGGGTTGTGAGCTTGTAGATCTGATATTTGGGGTTAGTGTTGTGAGCTTGTAGATCTGCTATTTGGGGTTAGTGTTGTGAGCTTGTAGATCTGCTATTTGGGGTTAGTGTTGTGAGCTTGTAGATCTGCTATTTGGGGTTAGTGTTGTGAGCTTGTAGATCTGCTATTTGGGGTTAGGGTTGTGAGCTTGTAGATCTGCTATTTGGGGTTAGTGTTGTGAGCTTGTAGATCTGCTATTTGGGGTTAGGGTTATGAGCTTGTAGATCTGCTATTTGGGGTTAGGGTTGTGAGCTTGTAGATCTGCTATTTGGGGTTATGGTTGTGAGCTTTTAGATCTGCTA